>NW_026596460.1:4487816-4526167 GCF_907164565.1 Psammomys obesus
TAAAGCAAAGGACACCGTCATCAAAACAAAGCGACTGCCTACAGATTGGGAAAGAATCATCACCAACCCTTTATCTGACAGAGGACTCATATCCAATATATATAAAGAACTAAACAAGCTGAAAAGCAACAAACCAAGTAATCCACTTAAAAAATGGGGAACAGAGCTAAAGAGAGAATTCTCTGTAGAGGAATATCGAATGGCAGAGAAGCACTTAAAGAAATGCTCAACCTCATTAGCCATTAGGGAAATGCAAATCAAAACAACCCTGAGATTTCACCTTACACCCATCAGAATGGCCAAGATGAAAATCTCAAAGGACAACACATGCTGGAGAGGTTGTGGAGAAAGGGGAACCCTCCTCCACTGCTGGTGGGAATGTAAACTGGTAAACCACTCTGGAAATCAATCTGGCGCTTTCTCAGACAACTAGGAATAGCGCTTCCTCAAGATCCAGCCATACCACTCCTAGGCATATACCCAAAAGAGGCACAAGTACACAAAAAGGACATTTGCTCAACCATGTTTGTAGCAGCTTTATTTGTAATAGCCAGAAGCTGGAAACAACCCAGATGCCCCTAAACTGAAGAATGGATGCAGAAACTGTGGTACATCTATACAATGGAGTATTACTCAGCAATGAAAAATAAGGAAATCATGAAATTTGCAGGTAAATGGTGGGACCTGGAAAGGGTCATCCTGAGTGAGTTGTCCCAGAAGCAAAAAGACACGCATGGTATATACTCACTCATATAAACATACAATATAGAATAAACCCACTAAAATCTGTACATCTAAACAAACTAAGCAAAAGAGAGGACCCTAACTAAAATGTTCAATCCCCATCCTGAAAGGCAAAGAGGATGGACATCAGAAGAAAAAGAAAATAGGAAACAACCTCGGAACCTGCTACAGAGGGCCTCTGAAAGCCGGAAGAAAACAGGAAACAACCTTGAAACCTGCCACAGAGGGCCTCTGAAAGCTTCTGCAGTATAGACTGTCAAAGCAGATGCTGAGCCTGATGGCCAACTGATGGGCAGAGTGAATGGAATTTTAGGTAAGAAGTGGGAAATAGTAAGAGCTGGAGGGGACGGGAACTCCACAGGGAGAGCAACAGAACAAGATAATTTGAACACAGGGAACTTCCCAGAGACTCATACTCCAACCAAGGACTATTCGTGGAGATGACCTGGAACCCCTGCACAGGTGTAGCCCATGGCAGTTCAGTGTCCAAGTGGGTTACATAGTAATGGGAAGAGGGACTGCCTCTGACATAATCTGATTGGCCTGCTCGTTGATCACTTCCCCCTGAGTGGGGAGCAGCCTTATCAGGCCACAGTAGAGGACAATGCAGCCACTTTTGATGAGAACTGATAGACTAAGATCAGAAAGAAGAGGAGAACCTCCCCTATCAGTGGACTTGGGGAGTGGCATGCATGCAGAAAGGGGAGGGAGGGTGGGATCGGGAGGGGAGGAGGGAGGAGCTTATGGGGGGATACAAAATGAATAAAGTGTAATTAATAAAAAATTAAAAAAAAGAATTAAATATCTTTTCTCATTTGTTCAGAGTTGCTCTGCAGTCACTTTAAGTGAGGTGCAATAAACCACAAAATTCACATCAGAAGAAACCTTTGCAAGAAACTAAACATTTAGAAGTAGAAACGAGTAACATATAATACAGTGTTTAGGGGCTGTGTTTAAATTGAATGGGAGTCAGCAATCTTTCAGGTATTATTTGTTCTGCAATTATCACTTGGCTGGTTATAGCAAAACTGAATATGTGATAAAAATATGAATGCCTTTGCCTTGTTAGTGGACTGTGTTTCCAAAGATTCTATAAGATATCCATTCTCATTCAGCACAGAGGTAAGGTACAGTGAGGAGTGGCACTATCTCAAAGTTCTTCATGTTCTGTTTCTACTGACTGTTCATTGCTACTGCCCTCTGGCAGTGTTTCCTGTTTCACTGCAGTTCTTCCTTATTAGCACATCCTCATTTTCACATTTTAGTTAGAGGAAAAATGCTTTCAATAACCAATGTACATCATTTTATTTTGAAGGGAGATAGGATTTGTCAAGAATATCTTAGTTCTTAGGTATTAATTGAACTTAAGCCTCCGTGTTCAATGAGAAATGCTTTTACTTTTTACTTAACAATGTCCAGTTCCTCTAAAAGTCCAGTGATTTTATTTTTCAACTTTGTGCACAGGAGTCATCATTCAGGAAAATATCCCTGAAGTGTAATCCACTTTTCCACCAGGCCTTGTAATACCAGATCAGCTCATCATCATACACACTAAATTACAAAGATATCATCCTTCACTTAGGATAACTACAAAATGTCCTTTCTTAGGATAACTAGTCTAGTTTATTTGATAGCAATGATATTGATATAGCACTATGAAATTATAGAACTACATTTGGTTAAGTAGAGGGCTTTGGAGACAAATTGTCTGAGCAAGAGTCAAGAATGTATTGCTTTCTAGAGCATACATTTGCAAGAAAGTGCAATAATAGAATGGTCTTCATGTTTTTTTTTATGATCACTAAACAAAATGATCCATGTAAAATTCTACCAATATGTAGTAAAAGCCACTTACTAAGATATTAAGCAAGATGGTTGTTTATTATGCCTCCATGTCTCCATTTATACATAGTAGTTATTATCTGTTAACAACAAAATGAAGAATACACACATTCTTTAGAACAAGTCTGATGGTCACCAAGATAGTGGTATTGAACAATGCTTTAGACATGAGAATGTATTCTATCTATAGGCAGACTAAAAAAATATGAAATAGCTCATAATTCTAAATCTTTATCTGTTGCTCATTTTCATCTCATTTAAGGTTCCAATGCTCTGTTATACACTAGCTGCAAAAATAATCAGAGAAAACTTAATTTATAAATGAAGTTATAGCATCTCTAGTGTCTTTGATATCTTGTTTGTTTGTCTGTTTTTGTTTTTGTTTTTGTTTTTTTGAGACAGGGTCTCTCTGTGTACCTCTGGCTGTCCTGAAACTCACCATATCCCCTAAGTTGGTCTTGATCCTTCTGCCTCTGATTTCCAAGTTCTGGGATTAAAGGCATGTCCTAGCTGTCTATGGGATTTAAAAATTTTCCTCCCTCCTTGCTTCTATACTCTTTTAAAATCTGTTACTTTACTCAGCTAAACAAATTAACACCATAATATATCTATAATTTCATTTAAAAGTAATATGTGCCATAGATGATCACTTAAAAATCTTCACATAATTCCTAGATTGGTTGAATGTAATTATGGGATCTGTCAGGTGTATGATGGGATGGGGAGGTCACTGTGTTTGGATATAGCTTGTTTTTCTTCTGAATCTTATGCAGTTTGTCAGGTCATTTAATTAGATTAAAAAGGTTTATGAACAGATTCAACTAAAGAGACTCAGAGGATGAATTAAAGTGTTATTTAATTTTGTAGCTAATCAATTCAACTAGAAAGAAAAATTATGGCTGACAAAATCTCATCTTTTAAGAAGCCAAGGAATACAACATTATTAATCTTGCAGGTTAGGAGGAGGTTATGATCTTACATCATTAGACACAGATAACAAATGCCAGTGAACATTCTTGGATTCAGGACATAACTGGGAAACAAGATTAGAGGAAACTATGGAGACTTGTAGTCCAAGCATCACACCAACCAGGAATGACTTTCTTTGCACAGTGCCTTTCTGAGAGCACCCTTGACTTCAGCATTCCTTAGGCTGTAGATCAGGGGGTTAAGCATGGGGTTGAAAAAACTGTAAAAAAGGAATAGGATCTTTTGCTGCTCCTCAGGGTGCTGGGACTTGGGGGCCATGTACATGACGATGGCGCTGCCAAAGAAGAGCCCAACCACACAGAGGTGGGAGGAGCAGGTGGAGAAGGCCTTTCTGCGGCCCTCCCCTGACTGGATCCTCAGGATGGCCACCAGGATGCGTGTGTAGGAGATCAGAACCAAGCATAGTGGTCCCACTAAGATGAACACACAGGCGGCAAAGATGACAACTTGGTTGAGTGTTGTGTCAGCACAGGCCAGCCTGAGGACAGACAGGATTTCACAGAAGAAGTGGTTGATTTCATGAGGCCCACAGAAGGGCAGCCTCAGGATGAGAACTAAATGGACCAGAGCCAGGAGAAAGCTAAATATCCAGGAAACAGCAGCCAGGAGGGCACACACTCTCCAGCTCATGGTGACGGTGTAGTGTAGGGGGTGGCAGATGGCCACATAGCGATCGTAGGACATCACCACAAGGAGTACACATTCAGTGTGTGCAAAAGCCAAGAAGAGAAAAGTCTGGGTCATGCATCCGGCAAAGGAGATGGGCTTGGTCTCATCCAAAAGGTTCACCAGCGTCTGGGGCACTGTGTTGCAGGCATAGGCCATATCAACAACGGCCAGGTGGGACAGGAAGAAGTACATCGGAGTGGAGAGTCTGGAGTCCAAGCAGATTATTCCAAGGATAATCCCATTCCCCAATATGGTGAAAGTATAGAAGAGAGAGAAAAGTAGAAAAAGAACTAGATGAATCCTTGGGCCAAGACAAAATCCCAGCAGGATGAACTCTGTGACCATTGTCTGATTTTCCTCCATTTCACTATGAAAGAGGATGCAGAGACCTGAGACTCATTTTTTAAAACGTGTTCTTCTCGCACATCTGTTAGATTTTAGCAACATGTAAAAACTATTAGTAAACATCAATAGGACATATTGAATTCATTAATAAATTAATGATGAATTATTAAAAATTTGTGCATAAACTAAAGTTTTAACTGACATCCAATTTTTAAAAAAGGAATACATCGCCTGTAGCTACTTCCTTAGAATCACTGGAATGAAGCAATTAAGAACTAGCAAACCCTCCATAGAGAAAAAATGTGAAACATAGTTTGTCTCAGAGTTTTACATGTGCAAGGATGTAAAAGAATTACTGAGGTTTGTAACTCAACATCACACCAACTTGGAATGAATACAAAGCAAGTAGTGAAGGAGTTTTAAAAATGCAAATAATAGCAGAAAAGAAAAAAGTAATTAATTTGATAGAATTTATGTTTGGTACTTTAAGCATCTAAGTCATAGCTAAAATCTAGAGGGTGCTTCTATAACTTTACTCAAAGAAAATTATAAAGTAACTTTTTAAAAAAATTATTGGGTTGTTTGTTCAGCAAGTAGACATTTGATGGGTAAGAAAATCCAGAGTCTTCCTGTAATGCAAGACACTGTTTAGATGCATACATAAAATATGAAATGTTAGTCGTGAGGAAGGAGGTGGTGGAAATTATATCTAATAACAATAATATATGATGTGTGGCTACGTATTTTTTGTGAGTATCCATCCCAAATATGCATTAATGCCTTGAAAATTAGACAATAGCCAATGTTTGGTAATTTGGTGACTATAGTCAAGTGGAAAGTCATAGAATTATCAACACATTACAAAAAAAAGGGACAATTTTTGTTTCACCAAATGAATTACCACCCAGACTCAGTGTATCTGAGCTCCTATGAACATCCAAGGATTTGGAAGGTGGCTTGGTAAGCGCCTATATGCATACTATTGTAGGCAAATGTCTCATACACTATTTATTCAGACTGCTCTTTCTAGGTTTTCTCTGAAGAAAACTGGCATAGAATAAAAATAAGGAAGAGGTAGGCTGATTTCATTGTTATTCTAATCCCTCATACTTGTAACACACACTATATTTGAAATCCAAAGCACAAGTCTTTGCAATTTAAACTGGAACAACTTTGGCTGATTTTTGGCATCAATAATTATACATGTTGCAACTTTTCCATAAATAGTAAGAGGAATGACATTGCTTTGGGCCAATCTCTACTTTAAATAGCATCAGTACCAAGGAAACTGGCGCAACAGACAGGATTTTATTCTGAGAAAGACACTCATAAAACAGACATGCAACTGATGAAAATGAAGGTGGAAATAAGACAACATTCGCAAAAACAGGACTGGCACGTTCGGGCAGGGGTCACCTGAAAACCTGCTTCGTATATTCGCCAAGTAGTGTGGAGGGTGCATTTAAATAAGGATTCATATGTAGTCAGTTTCAGGAGATAGTGTTGAAGACAGAGTGTAAAATGAAGGAAAGTAATGTGTTTGGAGTGTAGAATTTGGGCAAGAGAGGTAGAATTTGACAGTGCAAGAGAAATGATGTCTGGGAAAGGGACAAGGGAACCAGTTGAAAGAAAGGTCCTAGCCACCTGATGGATGTCCTGTAGTTCACAAGGATGGCTTTGAGTAACTGCTTATCAATAACGTCACGGAAGATGATTTTCAATTAGCTCTTCTTACTTTCATTTCATATTCTTCATCAACTGTCAGATAATAACTCCTTTTCTTGAGCCGGTATCTCCGTATAGATGGAATGTACAGCTAGCAAAGTTCTTTACAGACATTTCAATTACATTTTAAACTTCAGATAAAGATTCAAACATTTTGATTTATGCCTTATCCTCTTGTGATTTGGCATATCATGATGCTATTGTTGAAGGAAATTTCCACAGTTGGATCTAATATCTGGGAACCAGACACTGGACTAATGAAAACCCTTTAAATAAGACCTTGGGAAAGACTTGCTTTTGGTGATGGCAACAGATGACATGTCTATTTTCTTATAATCAAACAGCCAAATGACTTTGACAGTCATCTAAATATTATATACTGAAAACTACATACAACAAATTCATCTGTGGTTGGCAAACTGTCTGAATTAAATTTTAGCACATGAAGCATAGAAAAACACTAGGCTGTAATTTTTTCATAGCATAAAAGAGATACTGAAAACATGTTTGATAAATTAGGACCTGTTCGGCACATTAGCCTATTGTTCATATAAAGCTGGGGGGCAGGTGTGCTTTCTATCTGTATCTGGCAATTGATACATGTTTTAAAACGGCAAATAAATGAATAAATGTAAAGAAATTAATAAATGACTAGCTAATTTTTTTTTTGTCTAAAGAGGTCTGATTTCTTTTAGAATAAAGTCTCCTCTAATTATTCTAAGTTCAGTCCTTCTCCCGCAGGCAAGTAAGATCTTTAAAATGGGATAAAATCACTTGAAGGGTTTACAAAGTCTGAAGCACTTGAATTTAGTATATGTTAATCTTTATAATCCTTTTCATTTGATAGATATGCAATGTATCTAAATGTAATTAGAGCAATCAAGCAGAAATCAAACATTAAAATTTCAGAGGCTTGAGGCACTTCACTTTGAAATATGTCCCATTTACCAGTATAAATATAAAGAATTATTATGATATTATACATTAATCTATGTATGTATGATTTCAGCAAAAATTTGTCAAACTACTATGGTTAATAAATGATCTGGTCACTCTAAAGCTCTAAAGGAAACATTTCAGAAGGAAGGCATTATTTTATATATAAACAAAATATTAGCACTTGGTATACATCATATTTTAAAAGGTGAATCTCAAGTTTGACGAACTATCCATGTCCGTTCTATAGTCACAGGCGTGGGTGAAGCAGCATCCATGAGGCCATCCCATTGCCATTGTTACTCAGTTGCTCATTTCCAAGGAAGGCTGCTTACTTGCAACTACCAAGGAAGAAGCAATTACTTTTCTTTCTTACATATTGATGAGATAGAGATGTTGCTAAGTTATCTTATGGAGTGAGGATTAATGAAGTAAGTGATTTTTTTTTCTAGATACAGAGACTACTATGGGCCAGAAAGAATTGAAAGTCAGTCTTTCAGGATTATCTCTTCATTAAACTTTGAATACTGGTTAATCATCTGGTTCATGCACTGTGTGAACCCAGCACTGTAGAAGTACAAAATCTGACAGACTGATGATAGCAAGGTTATAAAGATGTTGTTGTAAAAATGTTCCTCTGAGATAGAAGAGTTAAATAAAAATTAGATATTAAACACAACAATTTACTAAACAGAAGACTTTAATAATCACTGGGGATCTCATCCTTCTCCCATTTTGCTACACACCACTGACACCTCAGTTTCCTCCCCTTCCCCAAATTCATCCAATAGGCTCCAGAAAATATAACGTGCTTGCTTACTTATTGACTACATTCTAAGTACCTGGGTATATCTTTAAAGTTATATGAGAGATAAGTATTAGACATAAAATTAATATGCATTTGGCTTTATAGTCCAATGCGATAAACAAATCTTCATAAACTTAACATGTATATTTATAATGCTGACAGGAATTAAATGGAACCTTCATAAGACAACCCATATTTGTTAATTTTAATGACATGGAACATCATCCTGTAACATATTCTACCATAATTCCTGTTAAGTAGAAAAATTATTTCACATATTTCATCTAAATCCATGATATGGAAATTACTCACAATTTGTAAGATCATGTGTATTTAACATTCATAGAAATAGAGACAATCTATTTTTCATCATGATATAGAAATAAAGAGTGGCCATAACAGATAAGGAGTGAAGCAAAGACAAGCTGCTTCAAGCTGTCTTGGAGGAACTTATGAAAAGAAGACTTCAAATAATTATTGTAGTAAAATTATACAACCTCCTTGATTTACACATTAACATCCAAGGATATCAGAAAGGGAAGCAGCTGGAGACTGGCACAGGGTCCTATTCCTGAAAAATTCTGGGGTAACTGTAGAACACTCATGCTTGTTCCTGCTTGAAATGCATCAGAAGCCTCAAGAAAGAAGATTTTATTGTGAGGGCTCAGTCTAGTTGGCTGCTCTTGAGTCTCCCAAGAGGGGGAGGACCATGAGACATCACTCATGCCTACCTCTGTGGGAAGCAGAGACAAAGAACTTTTTTTTTTTTAATGCTTTTCTCATGACCAACAGAACAAGCAATTAAGAATCCCAGAAAAAAAGTGTATAATTGAAACAACTACTATCAGAATCCCTGAATACTGATTGACATTATTCTATGTCATAATCCCCATTGCAATGTCTCATTCTAGGCTGTTTTTGGAGAACTTGTCAAGAAGTAGAACCAGTTCCTCTGTCCTATCTGTCCCTCTCCTATCAGGTCTAATCAGGACTGGCTGCATCCTCTTCCTCTGTGACCTGGCAAAGAAGGAGAAGAGGAAGGGAGTGTAAGACTGTGAGGAAGTGAGGGAGGGGACTACAGCCGGGATACAAAGTGAGTAAATTGTAATAAAGAAAGAAAAAAAAAAAAGAGAGAGAAAAGATAAGTAGAACCAGTGAGTGAACTCTTGGAATCTACTCTGAAGCTCAGCCTCTCCTGGATGAAGTCTGGATCCCTGGGCCTGTAGTAGAAATGAGAAGTTAGGACCTTAAAAACCGTGTCACACTCCAAGCTGTAGACACACTGTGGGAGCTGCATAGGAAGGCAGAGAGAGGATTGGCGAGTGCAAGGAAAGGCCAAGGTATCCCTGAATGGCCTTTTGGGACCTTTCTTTCTTTTTTTTTTCTTTATTTTTATTTTTTTAAATTAAATTTAATTTTATTAATTATACTTTATTCACTTTGTATCCCCCCATAAGCTCCTCCCTCCTCCCTTCCCAGTCCCACCCTCCTTCCCCCTTCTTTTTTTAATTTTTATTAATTACACTTTATTCACTTTGTATTCCTCATAAGCCCCTCCCTCCTCCCCTCCCGGTTCCACCCTCCCTCCCCCTTCTTCAAACATGCCCTTCCCCAAGTCCACTAATAGAGGAGGTCCTCTTCTCCTTTCTTTTGATCTTAGTCTATCAGATCACATCAGGAGTGGCTGCATTGTCATCATCTGTGTCCTGGTAAGGCTGCTCCCCCTTCAGGGGGATCCAGACATACCACTCCTAGGCATATATCCAATAGAGGCTCAAGTACACAATAAGGACATTTGCTCAACCATGTTTGTAGCAGCTTTATTTGTAATAGCCAGAAGCTGGAAACAGCCCAGATGCCCCTCAACTGAAGAATGGATGCAGAAATTGTGGTGTATCTACACAATGGAATATTACTCAGCAATGAAAAATAAGGAAATCATGAAATTTGCAGGTAAATGGTGGGACCTGGAAAGGATCATCCTGAGTGAGCTGTCCCAGAAGCAGAAAGACACACATGGTATATATTCACTCACATAAACATATAACATAGGATAAACCTACTAAAATCTGTGCTTCTAAAGAAACTAATCAAGAGAGAGGACCCTGACTAAAACGCTCAATCCCCATCCTGAAAGGCAAAGAGGATGGACATCAGAAGAAGAAGAAAACAGGAAACAACCTAGGAACCTGCCACAGAGGGCCTCTGAAAGGCTCTGTCCTGCAGACTATCAAAGCAGACGCTGAGACTTATGGGCAACCTTTGGGCAGAGTGCAGGGAATTTTATGAAAGAAGTGGGAAATAGTAAGAGCTGGAGAGGACAGGAACAACACAAGGAGAGCAACAGAACCAGAAAATTTGAACACAGGGAACTTCCCAGAGACTCAGTCCAACCGAGGACTATTCATGGAGATAACCTAGAACCCCTGCACAGATGTAGCCCATGACAGTTCAGTGTCCAAGTGGGTTCCATAGTAATGGGAAGAGGGACTGTCTCTGACATAGTCTGATTGGTCTGCTCTTTGGGACCTTTCTTAAGGCAATACCTTCTAGGGTACAAATCAACAACACAGGCCATTGAATAGAAGTACAGTCACAGCCAGGCATGGTGGCACATGCCTTTGATCCCTGCATGTGGAAGGTAGAGGCAGCAGGATCTCTGAGTTCAAGGCCAACCTGGTCTATAGTGAGTTCCAGGACAGCCAAACCTACACAGTGATTCAGAGACTCCTTGGGAATACTGGAGTCTCTTCAAGGTGGCTTCCCTTATGAGTTACTATCCAAGCTCATTCTTACTTTTATTTAGATTTTTTTTATTAGACTTTGAAGACAGGTAGAGAGAGAAAGAGAGAGCAAGCAAGCATTGAAGGCATTCAAAAATTTATAAATCAGTGAATTTATTCCATTTTAATCCTGGTTGTTTGGAGTTAGAAATAAACCTAAGAGAGAATTTTTGTGTTTCCCACATTTGCTGGACGTGTTCACATTGGCTAAGAGTATGTATTTGTGATAAGGGTTTCTCTGTGTAGCTATGGCTGTCCTGGAATTCACTTTGTAGACCAGGCTGGTCTTGAGCTCAGAGATCTACCTGACTCTGCCTCCTGAAGGTGGGAATTAAAGGTGTGCCACACCACTGCCCAGTTGAAAATAATACCATTTTAAAAGGAAGTCAAAAGTGCTGTTTCTTTTATGAAACACATTGTGTGTAGGATACACTCTGTATAACTTTCATCTCCTTTTGTATCCATATGAACGACAATTAATAGAAATAAAACTCTGAAAATTATAAATTTTAGGGTACTTAAAAATTGTAAATCAGTGCAGCAGTTTCTCAGAAAGCTGGGAATAGATCTACTTCTAGATTCAGCTATACCACTCTTGGGGATATACTAAAAATTTTTCATTATACAACAGGGACACGTGTACAGCCATATTAATTGCTGTAAAATAATAGCCAGGAATTGGAAACAACCTAGATGTCCCTTGACAGACAAATGGATAAAAAAATGTGGTACATTTACACAGTGGAATATTTATTTGCTGTTTAAAAAAGTGGAATGATGAAATTCACAGGTCAACAGACGGAACTAGAAAAATCAGTTTTCCTGAATAAGGTAACACAGACCCATAGAGAAAAATGTTACAGGAATATATTTGTTTATATGTGGATATTAGCTGTTCCATGTGTATATGTAGCAATAAAATGAATTGCCATAAATTGCAATAAAATGACATTCTTCTACACTCATAGATCAGTGCCTTGCTCAGCAATCATCAGAGAAGCTTCATCCTGCATTAGATACAGAGACCCACAGGCAGACATTATGCAGAAAGCAAAAGACACTGAAATACTATGCCCTCAAAGACAACCTTCAAATCTCTCCCATCAAGGTTCAGGGAACACTTTGAAAGAGGAGGTGGAAAAGAATACAAGACCGAGAGGAAATGGAGGACAGCAAGAGCTCAGGGCCCTCTAAACACACAGGACAGATGCACTTAAGAACTCACAGAGTCAGAGGCAGCATGCCCAGGACCTGAAAGGGTCTGCACCAGATGGGGGCCTAGAGTTGAAAGGAGAAGCTTCTAATCCAGAAGCTTTCTCCCACTGACAAACATTTGCAAATAAATATTTAGTTTTCTCCAAGGGAGATTCACTGGGGAAAACAAACTGCTCCTAAAGGCAAGCTACAAGCCCAGCCTTAGACGACCAACATAAAATAAACCCAACATCATATCTGGAAGTTTCATGTCTAAAAATATCATGTCAGTGCTATTCCTTTTTAAATTTTATCTTTTTTATTTTTTTCTCCTTTTTTCACCTTCGAGGTTTTGTTTGTTTGTTTGAGACAGGGTTTCTTTGTGTAGCGTTGGCCGTGTTGGAATCACTCTGTAGACCAGGCTATCCTCAAACTCATAGACTTACATACCTCTGCTGGGATTAAAGGCATGGGCCACCACCCCTTCTGGTTTTGTAGCTTTCAGTTTTGTATTTTAATGGGATTTTTGAGTATGTGAATGAGTGGTCCTCTGTGACAATATCTGCTTTGGGGGGCTTTTTTTCTTCTGTTTGTTTTGTTCCAATCTGATGTGTTAGTTTGTGTTTTGTCTTATTATATTATATTTTATTACCATCTCTTAGAAGCCTATTTATTTCTGTTTTGTTTTGAGACAGGGTTTCTCAGTGTAGCTTTGACTGTCCTGAAGCTAACTCTGTAGACTAGACTGGCTTCAAACTCTGTCTCCCAAGTGCTGGGATCAAAGGTGTGTACCCCCCATCTCTCAGGCACCTGTTTGTTTTCTAAAGAAAGACAGAAAGGGCGTGGATCCAGATTGGAGGGGAGGTGGAGTAGAACTGGAAGGAGAGAGAGGGAAATCTATAGTCAGAATATGGTATATGAAAAGAAATCTATTTCAATAAAATAAAAAGAAAAAACCCTCATTATATATGCATCAGTTACAAGAAGGTTATTTTTTTAAAGAAGGAAATTTATTAAGGGAAAGAGGGAAGAGAGAAAGGAAGTGTAGGAGAGAAGGGGAACCCCAAAAAGAGAGAGGAGAGAAACTGAAGGGGGGGAGGGAGAGAGAGAAGGAGAGAGAGAGAAAAGAAAGTTATTTTAGATATAAGACAAAATATCATTGGAAGCAAAGCAAGGCAAATTAAAAAATTACAATTCTAATTTCAAGAAATGCACAACTTCAAATTCTTCCAGTACATAGCAAGTAGTTACAAGTCGTATACTCATTGTAGAACGATGCAATCCCTCTTGCCCAACTCTCTTTGAACTGTTGGCCCCTAGCCAAGTGCCAATGTGCTGTGTGACTTTTCCTGAGGGGACATGAACAGTGTTGCTTCACACAGCATAAGGCACTGATGACAGACCAAACAAATGACTATGTCTAAGTCTACTTTAGAGAACCAATGAGTTATTGTTGTTGCTGATGTGAATGAAGGTGAGGGTTATGCACAGGAGCATGGGTTTATTCAAATGTAGCTGCATCCCCAAAAGCCCACATCAGCATGGGTGGAAACTCATGTTGTTTCCCAAGCTCTCTGGACAATTTTCTGGGAGCCCGAGTAATTGGAATGTATCAACAGCAATCCTTTTTACCCAGGATGTCTTAGGAGAGGTCTTGTATTCAAATCTTCTGAATGTCAGGAACTTCCTGAGACTTGTGAGTTTTATGCACTTTCCATGTTTTTTCAGTTTCGTTTACTTTCTGAACCTCCCTATAGAAGGGAACATTTATTTTTTTAATTATTTTTATTTTTATTAATTACAGTTTATTCACTTTGTATCCCCTCTGTACCTCCCTCCCTTCACCCCTCCCAATCCTACCCTCCCTTTTCCCCACCCATGTCTTTCTCCCAGTCCACTGAAAAGGGAGGTCCTCATCCCCTTCCCTCTGACCCTAGTCTAACAGGTCTCATCAGGACTGGCTGCACTGTCTTCTTCTGTGGCCTGTTAAGGCTGCTCCTCCCTCAGGGGGAGTGATCAAAGAGCAGGCCAATCAGTTCATGTCAGAGACAGTCCATATCCCCATTACTATGGAGGCCACTTGGATACTGAATTGCCATAGGCTACCTCTGTGCAGGGGTTCCAGGCCATCTCCATGAGTGGTCCTTGGCTGGAGTACCAGTTTCAGAAAAAAACCCCATGTGCCCAAACTTTTAGGATCTGTAACTGTCCTTATGGAGCTTCTGTCCTCTCCAGGTCTTACTATCTTCCACTTCTTTTTATAAGATTCCCTGCACTCTGCTCAAAGTTTGGCTATGAGTCTCAACATCTGCTTAGATACCCAATAGGGTAGGGCCTTTCAGAGGCCCTCTGTGGTAGGCTCCTGTCCTATTCCCTGTTTTCTCCCTCCTCCGATGTCCATCCTCTTTGCCTTTCTGAATGGGGATTGAACAATTTAACCAGAGTCCTCAGAAGAAAACATTTCAACTCTGAGAAAGTAGCTACACACATCTTGATGGTGTTTATTACTGGAAGAGAGGAAAGGTGGCATATAAATATTTGAATGTACAGTTCTAATAGAGCAGGCAATGTTAGTTTAAGTAAAAATATTTATATTACTTGATAACATTCATTATTTGCTTTCTGTGTCCATTTAAATTTTTTTTTGCTATAAGACCTATTTATTATAGGAAGTTTTGAAATTTTTTTAATTTTAATTTCTTATATTAATTAGTTTATTCATTTGTTTATTCATTTATTCATTAGTTTATTCATTATTAATTTGTATCCCAGGTGTAGCCCTCTCCCTCATTTCCTCCACATCCCACCCTCCCTCCCTCATCTCCTCCCATGCCCCTCTCCACATCCACTGAAAAGCTTCAAGTCTCTGAAGAAAGAAATTAAAGAAGATATCAGACGATGGAAAGATCTCCCATGCTAATGGATCAGTAGGATTAACATAGTGAAAATGGCCATTTTGCCAAAATCAATCCACAGATTCAATGTAATTCCCATCAAAATACCAACACAATTCTTTACAGACCTTGAAAGAAAAATTCTCAACTTCATATGGAAAAACAAGAACAATCCGGAATTGCCTAAACGATCCCTTTACAACAACAGATCATCTGAAGGTGTCTCCGTCCCTGATCGCAAGCTATACCTACAGAGCAATAGTAACAAAAATGGCATGGTACTCGCATAGAAACAGAATGGTGGATCAATGGAATTGAAGACCTAGAAATAAACATACACACCTACGGATACTTGATTTTTGACAAAGATGCTAAAACTAAACAGTGGAAAAAAAGATAGCACCTTCAACAAATGGTGCTGGTCTAACTAGATGTCTATATGTAGAAAAATGCAAGTAGATCCACATTTATCACCCTGCACAAAACTAAAGTTCAAGTGGATTAAAGACCTCAACATTAAACCAGACACACTAAACCTGTTAGAAGAAAAAAGTGAGGAAGAGCCTGGAACTCATTGTCACAGGAGACAACTTCCTGAACAGAACACTAACAGCACAGGCTCTAATCAATAAATGGGACCTCATGAAACTGAAAAGCTTCTGTAAAGAAAAGGACACTGTCATCAGAACAAAACTACAACCTACAGACTGGAAAAGAATCTTCCCCAAACCTATATCTGACAGCACTAATATCCAGACTATATAAGGAACTCAAGAAGTTAAAAAGCAACAAATCAAGTGACCCAATTAAAAAATGGGGTAAGGAGCTAAACAGAGAATTCTCTGTAGAGGAATATCGAATGGCAGAGAAACACTTAAAGAAATGCTCAACATCCTTAGTCATCAGGGAAATGCAAACCAAAGCGACACTGAGATTTCACCTTACACCCATCAGAATGGCCAAGATGAAAACCTCAAGTGATAGCACATGCTGGAGAGGATGTGGAGAAAGGGGAACCCTCCTCCACTGCTGGTGGGAATGTAAATTTGTTCCACCACTTTGGAAATGAATCTGGTGCTTTCTCAGACAAGTAGGAACATTCAAAATTTTTATACATAAAATACATCTAAAAGTTCACCTAGTATTTGATTGAGACTAACAATATTCAATAATATAAAATAATAACCTATAATATGAAAACATAAGAGGATGTGACCACTGCTCAAACAAATTCTCATGAAGAGATGTTTTTGAAATATTTTTTGAAAATTTCATTCAATATATTTTGATAATATTTTTTCTTCTCTCTCAACTACTCCCAGACCTTCTCTCACCTATATCTACCCTACTTCATGTTCTTTCTCTCTACCAGGGAGGTTTGTTTGTTTATTTATTTATTTATTTATTTATTTATTTATTTATTTATTTATCTATTTATTTATTTTGCCTATAAAGTTTTTTAATAAAAAATACTCATTACAGTTTTCCAAAAACAACTTTCCACTTTAAACGCTATTTTCCCCCAACTGGTTATTCTCATCTCTATTTCAGTATTAGTTTCCCCGTCCCCCTAAAATTCAAGTTTTTAAGCCTTCACTATCAAGACCTAGTGACAGCACCCAGCATTTCCAAACGGAACCTGACATTATACTCTATGAAGTTTAGACACCAATAGGCACATTTAAAGTTAAATTTAATTTCTGATAGGGCATTGCACATCTCAGCAGGAATACAGCGGTGCATCTGTAAGAGTGATGAACACCCAGGTACTGGTCCAGAGGAACTTCCTGGCACTAGTATGCACGACTCCTTGGGTCTCAGGCAAGCACACTCAGGCTGGCACTTCTGATGGCTTCCAAGTGAAGACTTTCAATCTGCAGCATGTGTGAAGCGCCCATCTTCCAGAGCTACCTTATTTTCAAGAATTAAAGATAAAAATGTTTTGATTAAAATTAACACAACTATCAGTTGCCAAGTCCCTTCATCTACAAGAAGTATAGCTGATGACTGTTAGCAGCATGAAATGCTGTGTCCATGTGTATCATGGTGTCACCAGGGAGGTTCATAAAGGGGCCTCTTCTCACTCATAAGACATTGGGACTATATCTTCAGGACAACTCGAGAGAAGTGTTCTGGGTGGAGAAAGGTGGTACAGTTCTTCACAGGGTATCCTGCATGATTCTGGACTTTTATTTCAAAGGGAAGATGTTTGTTTGAAATGTATAGACTATCAGGGAATAAAGGAGGCAGAGTTTATGATTGGATTTATTTGTTTCAGCTGTTAGTGTTGCTTTAACTGAGACACAGGACAAAGATGGCCTCTTCTATTAATGCTGAATATAGACAAAGTTGTTGATATGAGGTGCCTAGCCTAGCCTTCTTACCTTTACTGGGAGTCAAGTTTTTACCTAGGGGTTCAGGCAGAAGAAATGTGAGCAACATCTTTTTTTTTTAAATTTTTTATTTAACTTTTATTAATTACACTTTATTCATTTTGTATCCCCCCATAAGCTCCTCCCTCCTCCCCTCCAGGTCCCACCCTCCCCCCCCTTTCTGCATGCATGCCCCTCCCCAAGTCCACTGATAGGGGAGGTCCTCCTCTCCTTCTTTCTGATCTTAGTCTATCAGTTCTCATCAGAAGTGGCTGCTTTGTCAGGGTTCTAGGTTATCTCCATGGATAGTCCTTGGTTGGAGTATGAGTCTCTGGGAAGTTCCCTGTGTTCAAATTTTCTTGTTCTGTTGCTCTCCTTGTGGAGTTCCTGTCCTCTCCAGCTTGAGCAACATCTTAAAGCTGAAATGTGGATATGAGATTAGAATCCTGAATTGTAGTTAGTCAGTATGCAGCATAAGTCTCACAATGGGGACTTAGGATTGTCCCAAGAAGTGGAGCTATCCTTTGGGACTGAGCATTCAACTCATGCAATCATACACTCCCAGTGGATAGTGTCAGAATTAAGTCAGACAACATCCTTTTGGCGCTCACTGGAGAACAGATTGCTTAGTTTCTGGGCATCCCCTTAACTTCCTGTGCTTTAGTATGAAGTACTGAGCATATTTACATAAAAATAGAAAAAAATTAACCTTGATTTTCTTTTTTGTTTGATAGGCTCTCAGCATCTAGCTCTCAGACTGTTCTGAGGTCCAAATAGATTGTACTCATAAGTGTTCTTCTGATGCAATGCCAGTACACAGAGACCACAGACAAAACAAACAACTCCCCTATGAAAATGAAACAACCATATAAAACAGAGAAAATGGTAAAGTAAACTGAGCTGTTGTTACCAGTGCTCACAGGGAAGCAAGAAAACAAGGCTTCTGCAGTCTTGTTGCACAGCTCAGCTGTCAAACCCTGTGAGAACACATGCAAACTCTCATTTTCCTCCCACTTTTCCTAATAACAATAGCACATCAAGTGTAAATAGTCTACAGTAGAAATAGTCAAGGTATGTTCTCTGGATCAGCCCATCAGCAGCACAGAAGAGATCATTAAATATTTGAGTGTCTGTCCATCCCATTTAGATGTACCAAATCTGAATCTATATTTTTGTCAGGTGATCTGAAGGCACAAAACGTCAGGCAATTAAAAATGTTAGATTGTAGTCCCTAACAGAGAACAAGGAACAGTCTTACAGGTCAGCACCGGAGCATCAAGTCTACATGTTAGCAATACCTTGGGGACCAAAGGCACATAGTTCAGGAATTGACTTCATCTAGAGACTCCATTATATCATTTTGAGATATGGAAACTAATAATCTCATCATTATTCATGGTATTTCACAGTACAGGGCCTTGCTATTGGGGACACTTCATTTGAAATATCCATAACTCCTGCCTTCCACATGACTAATAGCAATACACATAGTGATTTGTAATAAGTAATAACCTTAAAATACCTAGCTACTTTTCAAATAGTTTTGCAATTTCTTTACAGCCATTCTGGCAGATGTGACTAATCAGTAATGTGAACTTCATAAGAAATGTTTCAAGGGCTGAATAAATCTAGAATGGGATGTGACTAATGGATAGGAAGATGACTAAGTACTGCCATGCTTGGGCTAGATAGAGGCCACTGATCTTTCAGGTGGTATTTGTTCTGTAAAAACCACCTGGACAATCATACTTCTGAATATAAAAATTAAGTCTGAATTCCTTTGTCTTGATGGAGGGCTGCTTTCAAAAAAACTCTATAAGACATTCACCTCATTCCACTCAGCTGTGAGGTATGGTAAGAAATGACACCATCTCTCTTCTCTTCCACTGTGTTCTGTGTCACTGTATAGCTCACTGCAACTGTCCTCTGGTAATGCCTCCTTGTTCTGAGAGTAAGTCTTTCTTAACATGCCCAGTTTACTTCACATTTCAGTGAAGAGGAGAGGGAAGGGGAAGGGAAGGAAAGAATGAGGGAGAGAGAGAGGAGAGAGAGAGGGAGAAGGAGAAGGAGAAAGAGAAGGAGAAGGAGAAGGAGAAGGAGAAGGAGGGGAGTGGAGAGAGAGAGAGAGAGAGAGAGAGAGAGAGAGAGAGAGAATGAACCAAGATATCCTGATTTCTGGTCATAGCTGGCCTAAATCTCCATGCTTGATGAGAATCATCTGTAGCCTGCACACCTTTGTGTTCCAGGTTTTTCTAGTGGTTCGGTGACTACCAGAGTCATTAGGCAGAACCATCCAGCCCCTTGTGCCTGACTTCTTGTCACCAGACTTGGGAGCTCAGGTAAGCTCACCATGAAAAGTGTTCTGCTGTGAAGAACATGCTTTACTGACAATTTCCTAGCTTTGTATATCTAGCCTTCTATATTTGGAAGCACTGATACTGAAACACTGATAGATGTATGTGGTTAAGTAGAGAGGGACTGGAAGTCAGACTATCTAAGGAAGAGCCCAATATGTGCTACTGTGTGGAATGTATCCACTCAAGAACGACGATGATTTTATCTTTCTCATGGGTTTTCCATATTTTTTAAATAATTTAAATTTATTACAATTTATTCACTTTGTATCCCAGTTATAGCCCCCTCCCTCATCTCCTCCCAAACCCACCTTCCCTTCCTCCCTCTTCTCCTTCCATGCTCTTCTTCCAGTCCAGTGATAGGGAAGGTCCTTCTCCCTTTCCATCTGACCCTAGCCTATCAGGTATCATCAGAGCTGGCTGCATTGTCTTCCTCTGTGGCCTGGTAAGGCTGCTGCCCCCTTAGTGGGAGATGATCAAAGAGCCATCCACTGAGTTCATGTCAGAGACAGCCCCTGTTCCCCTTAGAAGGAACCCATTTAGAGACTGAGTGCCATGGGCTATATATGTGCAGGGGCTCTAGGTTATCTCCATGCATGGTCCTTGGTTGGAGTATCAGTCTCAGAAAAGACTCCTGGGCCCAGACATTTTGGTTCTGTTGCTCTCTTTGTGGAGCTCCTGTGTCCCCCCAAGGTCTTCTACCATTTGCTTGCAAATTTCATGATTTCCTTGTTTTTAATTGCTGAATAATATTCCATTGTGTAAATGTACCACAGTTTCTGTATCCATTCCTCCATGGAGGGCCATTTGGGTTTTGTCCAGAATCTGGCTACTATGAATAAAGCTGCTGTGAACATGGTTGAGGAAATGTCCTTGTTGTATACTTGAGCATTCTTTGGATATATGCCTAGGAGTAGTATAGCTGGATCTTGAGGTAGCACTATTCCTAATTGTCTGAGAAAGTGATTGATTTCCAAAGTGGTTGTACAAGTTAACATTCCCAGCAGCAATGGAGAAGGGTTTCTCTTTCTCCACATCCTCTGCCTCATGTGTTGTCACTTGAGTTTTTGAACTTAGCCATTCTGATGGGTGAAAGGTGAAATCTCAGGGTCGTTTTGATGTCGCTGATGACTAAGGATGTTGAGCATTTCTTTAAGTGTTTCTCTGCCATTAGATATTTCTTTATTTAGAATTCTCTGTTTAGCTCTGTACCCCATTTTAAATTGGATAATTTGGTTTATTGATGTTTAATTGCTTGAGTTCTTTTTATATTCTGGAGATTAGCCCTCTGTCAGATGTAGGGCTGAAGATCTTTTCCCAGTATGTAGGTTGACATTTTGTTTTATTGACCATGTCTTTTGCTTTGCATAAGCTTTTCAGTTTCTGGAGGTAGCATTAGTTGTTGTTGATTTTAGTGCCTGAGCAGTTGGTGTTTTGTCCAGGAACATTGTCTTCTGTGCCAATGAGGTCAAGGATCTTCCCCACTTTTTCTTCTAACAGGTTTAGTGTGTCTGGTTTTATGTTGAGGTCTTGGAGCCACTAGGACTTTAGCTTTGTGCAGGGTGATAAGAATGGATTTATTTGCAATTTTCCACATGTGGACATCCACTAAGACCAGCACCATTTGTTGAAGATGCTGTCTTTTTTTTTTTTTTTCCTCCATTGTATGATTTTGGCATCATGGGTTTTTCTGAAATGATGAAATGATCTATGTAAAGTTCTGTCAATGTATTGTATTTGCCACATGGTTTGTCTCCATTTATACACCTTTATTATAAGTGGATGAAGTATTAATTAAAACAGAAAAAGAACAACACACATTTGTTGAATACGCGAGACATTTGCCATTGTGATGACGTTGGGAAAGACTCTGGAAATGACAGTCCATTCCATTTCAGGGCAGGAGAGAAATAAAGTTTAGGAAGTTCCTTGCGAATACACTTGAATTCTGGGGGGCTGATAGCTAGTCTCCAGGCATTGGTTAGCTAGGTCAAATCAGCAAAGCTCCGCCTACTTCTATACAGCAGAGCTAGCTAGATCCTGGCACTTATCGTAACACTTACTGTACTGTGAGAGATGCCATAGTAGGAGGTGACAGACATCTAGACCAACAGAGGTAGAAATGTTGATGGAGAGATGCTGAAAAACCACAGATAAAGTTTGTACATATGTATAAATCATAGTTCATCATCTACGAATCCTTAAGCCACCCAAAATGTTTAATCTTCACTTTCAGCTTATTCGAAGAGACAATGACATGCTTACTCCTTTATTAGCTACCGATGAACCATGGAGTACCAAACCTACAAACAATGTTGAAGCTCTTTAAGTAACTGTGGTTTTGAAGAAACCTCCAAGCAATTCTTGGAGAAGTGCGACTATTAGAGACTGGGAGAGTTTTACACAGAGCTTTGGGGATTACAGCCTTTGGATGTAGCTTGTTTTAGTCTTAATTTTATGATAAACCCAATTTGTGATGTGATGTAATTAGAATTTTGGTAGAATGTATTCAAATTTTAGGATCCAAAAACTGAATTCAAGTATTATTTAGTTTCATAGATAATAAAGTTAGCAAAAAGAAAAACAATTGTTTGCTAAAACCTCATTTCATAGAAAGACTAAGGATGCACCACATGTAGTATTTTTCCTAAGGATTGAGAGAAAGGGTGTGGCTTATGCTATTAGACACAGATAAAAAGACAAAAGTGAACATTCCTAGGTGTAGGAAGTAATGGGGGATCAAGATTAGAGGAAACTACCAAGATTTGTGGTCAAAACATCACACCAACCAGGAATGACTTTCTTTGCACAGTGCCTTTCTGAGAGCACCCTTGACCTCAGCGTTCCTCAGGAAGTAGATCAGGGGGTTCAGCATGGGGTTGAAAAAGGTTGTAAAAAAGGAAAAGGATCTTTTGCTGCTCCTCAAGGTGCTGGGACTTGGGGGCCATGTACATGACGATGGTGCTGCCAAAGAAGAGCCCAACCACACAAAGGTGGGAGGAGCAGGTGGAGAAGGCCTTTCTGTGGCCCTCCCCTGACTGGATCCTCAGGATGGCCACCAGGATGCATGTGTAGGAGATCAGAACCAAGCATAGTGGTCCCACTAAGGCGGCAAAGATGATAACTTGGTTGAGTGTTGTGTCAGCACAGGCCAGCCTGAGGACAGACAGGATTTCACAGAAGAAGTGGTTGATTTCATGAGGCCCACTGAAGGGCAGCCTCAGGATGAGAACTAAATGGACCAGAGCCAGGAGAAAGCTAAATATCCAGGAAACAGCAGCCAGGAGGGCACACACTCTCCCTTCATGATGACAGTGTAGTGTAGGGGGTGAAAGATGACTTCATAGAGATCACAGGATATCACCACAAGCAGGAAACATTCTATGGTATCAAATGTCAAAAATAGATAAGTCTGCATTATGCAGCCAGCAAACAAAATGGTCTTGACTGCATGCAAGAGGTGGACTAATGTCTGGGGCACTGTATTGCAAGCACAGGCGATGTCAACGATGGCCAGATTGGAGAGGAAGAAGTATATAGGAGTGTGAAGCCTGAGCTCCAGGAAGATTAATTCAAGGATAAATCCATTCCCCAACAGTGTAAATGTGTAGCAGAGAGAGAGAACAGTGGGAAAAGCACTAAATGAATTCTAGGGCCAAGACAGAATCCCAGCAGAATAAAGTTTGTGATCATTGTCTGATTTTCTTCCATTCTCCATCTGTGAAGGAGAGATAGAACTACTAGAAGATGCATACTAGGAGATACAAATATATTAAAACATCAGTTTCACTTTTTTATTTCATCATATTTTTTGGTGTGGAATACTCTTAAAATATACCCTTAGAAACCTATTTAATCCATTCCTCCACTGAGGGGCATCTGGGCTGTTTCCAGCTTCTAGCTAATACAAACAAGACTGCTGCAAACATGGTTGAGCAAATGTCCTTATTGTGTACTTGAGAATCTTTTGGATATATGCCTAGGAGTGGTAAGGCTGGATCTTGAGGAATTACTATTCCTAGTTGTCTGAGAAAGCGCCAGATTGCTTTCCAGAGTGGCTGTACAAGTTTACATCCCCACTAGCAGTGAAGGAAGGTTCCCCTTTCTCCACAACCTCTCCAGCATGTGTTGCCCATCAGTGGAGGAAGGGATGCACAAGTTGTGGTATATCTACACAATGGAATATTACTCAGCAATAAAACACAAGGAAATCATGAAATTTGCAGGTAAATGGTGGGATCTGGAAAAGATCATCCTGAGTGAGCTATCCCAGAAGCAGAAAGTTGCACACGGTATATACTCACTCATATAGACATAAAGTATAGGATAAACCTACTAAAATCTGTACACCTAAAGAAACTAATCAAGAGGGAGGACTTTTGCTAAAATGCTCAATCCCTATCTAGGAAGGCAAAGAGGATGGACATCAGAAGAAGGAGAAAAGAGGGAAAAAGTCAGGAGCCTGACACAGAGGACCTCTGAAAAGATCTGCCCTGCAGACTATCAATGTAGATGCTGAGACTTATGGGCAACCTTTGGGCTGAGTGCAGGGAATTTTAGGAAAGAAATGAGAAACAGTAAGATCTGGAGAGGACAGGAACTCCACAAGGAGAGCAACAGAACCAAAAATCTGAGCACAGGGGTTTTTCCTGAGACTGCTATTCCAACCAAGGACTATTCATGGAGATAACCTAAGACCCCTGCACAGATGTAGCCCATGGCAGTTCAGTATCCAAGTGGGTTCCATTGTAATAGGAGCAGGAACTGTCTCTGACATGAACTGATTGGCCTGCTCTTTAATTACCTCCCTCTGAGGGGGAAGCAGCATTACCAGGCCACAGAAGAAGACATTGCAGCCACTCCTGATGAGGCCTCATTGACTAGGATCAGAAGGAAGGAAAAGAAGTCCTCCCCTATCAGTGGACTTGGGGAGGGGCATGCATGCAGAGGGTGGAAGAAGGGAGGGATTGGGATGGGAGGAGGGAGAGAACCACAGGGGGGATACAAAGTGAATAAAGTGTAATTAATAAAGAAAAAAAAGAAAAGAAAAAAAGAAACCTATTTAAGTAAATTAATTAATTAAATATTAGTTACCAAACAATTTTAAAATTGTCCATGTGCTTACATTTTAATGTTGGCACCCATTTTTCAGAAGGGAAATATGTCAGCAGCAGCAGACCTGGAACCATTGGCAATGATGTAATAAAGGACTACCAAATGCATACCTACAAAAAGTATCACAAAACAGAGTGTTTAGAGTTTCATGTGTGTCACTTTGTTACTGAGTTACTAGATCATAGAAAGAACAGTGGTGCTTTTAGAAGAATAATGTCAGAAAAATAGAGAATGTAGATTACTTTGGAGAAAATCAGACTGTTGTTTCAAATTTTTAAACAAACAGTTTTTTACCAATACTAAAATCATCACTGGAGTATGAAGGCTGTTTTTGAAGGGTAAGAATAATTGGGCACCTTATGAAGTACAAGATAAAGTTTAACACATGCATAGAACTTGTGATGTTATGAGGAAGAAGTAGGTAGTAGAAATAACATCTAATTATAGTTCTATATTTCTATATTTTCATTTTCCTAAAGCATAGATTACACATATGTAAAAAGTGCGCCTAAATTCTGTATTGTTTTGATAAATAAAGAAGGGCTTTGCCCTGTCATTTTATTGATGAGTCTATTGAATGGCATCTTATGTATCAAGCACTATGAGAATACAATGCAGGGCAGGCTGTTGGAATCAGGATTGTGAAGACTTTATTGTAAAAATGTCTTCAGAAAAAAAGAGATTACATAAAGGTTTAAATATCAAAACCCTCTAACTAGAAAATTTAGGTTTTTTGACATTTCATCCTTCTCTCTTTGGCAAATGATCACAGACACCTCTGTCCTTTTCATACCCACCCCAAAATGCATCCTCCAGGCTACAAAAATCTAACATGGGCTTTTTCTCAATACATTCTAGTTGTCTGAATGCATTCGTAAAGCCATGTTCAAAAAGAGGTATGCTTAAGACAGAGGCTTGACAGTTATTTGGTCTTATATTCCTTTGCAATAAAATATTTATTTAAGTTTAACATGTACTTTGACAGTGTAGACAAGAATTAAATGTAACCTTTATGAAGTAACCAACACACATTAGTTTTTCTGGAATGAATCATCGTTCTGTAACATATCCTATTCTTCTACTTTAATTTCTGTTAAGCAGGAAAATTTATTTCACATATTTCATCCAAACTCACAACGGAGAAGTTACTTACTATTCATATGGAATAATGAACATGTAAATTCAGCATCCATAGAGACAATTGATTTCTCTTCCTGATTAGTGAAGAATGCTAGTAACAGGGAGAGCAGATCAAAAGCTAGAAGCTTTAATAACGCTGGGAGGACTTAGGTAGTAAAGTAAGGCAGCCTTCTTATGTCTACATTAAACCCAAGTGTTTCAGAAGAGGAAGCCTCCAGAGGTTGATACAGACCCTATCTCCTCAGATTTTTCTTTTCTTTTCTTTTCTTTTCTTTTCTTTTCTTTTCTTTTCTTTTCTTTTCTTTTCTTTTCTTTTCTTTTCTTTTCTTTTCTTTCTCTCTCTCTCTCTCTCTCTCTCTCTCTCTCTCTCTCCTTTCTTTCTTGGTTTTGCTCTGTGTAGCCCTGGCTGTCTTGGAACTCACTCTGTAGAACAGGCTGACCTCGAACTCATAGAGATTTACTGCCTCTGCCTCTGAAGTGCTGAGATTAAAGGTGTGGACCATCACTGCCTGTCATTCTCAGATCTTCCATGCAGAAACCTTCCTGACTGAAATGCAGCCGCATACTCAGGAAAGGAGGTGTATTCTCTCAGGGTCCAGCCTAGTTAGCAGCTCTTGAGGGGTCACAGGATGGGTTATACCTTGAAATAGCCTGCATACCTACCTCTTCTGGAAGCAGTGAAGAAGCAATTTTGTTTTTCTATTTCTGCTCTTATCTCCAGCACACAATTAGGAAACACAACCACTGAGCATACCTCTGAGACTATAACTCTCATTAGAGTCCTTAAATCTCATTATTGGAGCTCATAATTTTTACAACAGCATTGTCTCCAATCTAGAAGATTCTGGCAAGCCTGCCAAAAGCAAGATCACTGGAGATGTTCCTGGCATCCAGTCTGCAAATAATCCTGCTTCAGATGGTCCTTGGGCACTTTGGGCTGAAGAACACATGGAGAAAAAAGACTCTAAAACTCACCTGATTGCAAGCTTCCGTCCGAGGTGGGGAGATGCTGTGAAAGTTGCTTACAGAGTCATAAGAAAGGCTGGGGAGTTTTTGATCTTAGCCATTCTGATGGGTGTAAGGTGAAATCTCAGGGTCATTTTGATTTGCATTTCCCTGATGACTAAGGATGTTGAGCATTCCTTTTTTTAATTTTTTATTTTATTTTTTTTAATTATAGTTTATTCACTTTGTATCTCAGCTGTAGTCCCTCGCCCCTCCCCTCCCAAGTCCACCCTCATCCCTGTTCTTCTCCGATGTCCCTCCCCCAGTCCAATGATAAGGGAGGTCCTTCTCCTCTTCCATCTGACTCTAGTCTATTAGGTCTCCTCAGGACTGCCTTCTTTGTCTTCCTCTATGGACTGATAAGGCTGCTCCCCCTCAGATGGAGGTGATCAGAGGGCCAGCCCATGAGTTCATGTCAGAGATGGTCCATTCCTTAGTAATGGAAACAGGGATTGTGTCTGATCTGAACTGATTGGCCTCCTCTTGATCACTTCCCCCTCATGGGGGTGCAGCCTTACCAGGCCATAGAGAAAGACATGAAACCTGATAGACTATGATCAGAAAGAAGGGGAGGAAGACCTCCCCTATCAGTGGACTTGGGGAAGGACATGGGTGGAGAGAAGAGAGAGAGAGTGGGGTTGGGAGGGGAAGAGGGAGGGGTTTATGGGGGGGATACAAAATGAATAAAGTGTAATTAATAAAAAGAAAAGAATTAAAAAAAGAAAGGCTGGGAGTCCAAAAAGAGGCTGAAGTATTCTAGAGAGGCTTTGAGGGATCTGCTTTAAGGCAGCACCTTTTCAGGCCAAAATTACAAATGTAGATCATGCTTGTCAGTGCTTACCTTTGTCCTTCTGAAAGGTGGGGTTCCCTTCCTCAGAGACTGAGACTTCCTGGGAGACGGGAGCCTCTACAGGGTGGTTTCTTTTATGAGTTATTGTTTCCATAGGAAGATGAAGATCCGAGGTGCTAAAAGCATTTTCATTTCTTTTTAATATTGGAAAAAAAGTGTAGCTGAAGCCACAGAGAACTTTCCACAGTAGTGACTTCGTTACATTTTGATCTTGATCTTCTAGGGTTAAAGCATAAACTCAAGGGAGATTCTCATATCTTTCCCACCATTGAAGGTCATGGCCACCTCAATTATGAGTATGTGTCCATAAGGAGAAAAAAATGCTGTTTTTAGGGAAACAGAACAATCCTTGATTATAGGAAAAGTGCAGAAGACCCTCCATAAACATTTTATCTTCTTTTTGCATCTAGGAGGGCTGCAACTAATGTAAATAAAGCTCCGATGATAGTTATAAGAAACTGTCAACATATAAACACCAGTCATAAAGAGTCATCTAGTCTAATGAACTGAAAAAATTTGAGTAGGGTCAAGTTCAGCATAAAATTTTATAATTTCAAACAAATTGAAATTTAGGAAACACATCATCCAAATCACATCTCTTCTAATGTATAACAAAAACAGGATGGTCTCTGTTTCAACAGACTGTCACTGTGAAACAGAAACATAGGGAAACCATAAACATGTGTAGATAGGAATAACATGGGAAACAAAGTTTAATTAAAATATGCTTTTATTTTACTTTTTATATTTTTAATTATACTTTAGTTACTTTGTATCCCCCCTCTAGTTCCCTCCCTCCTCCCCTCCCAATGCCTCCCTTCCTCCGCCTCCTCCACACACTCTCCTCCCCAAGTCCACTGGTAGGGGAGGGTTTCTTTTTCTTCCTTCTGATCCTAGTCTGTTAGGTCTCATCAGGAGTAGCTGTATTGTCTTCCTCTGTGGCTTGGTAAGGCTGCTCCCCCCTCAGGCGGAGGTGATCAAAGAGCATGCCAATCAGTTCATGTCAGAAGCAGTCTCTGTTATGAAATTTGCAGGCAAATGGTGGGATCTAGAAAAGATCATCCTGAGTGAAATATCCCAGACAGAGAAAGACAAACACGGCATATACTCACTTATATAGACCTATAAGATGTGATAAACATAATGAAATCTGTACACCTAAAAAAGATAATCAAGAGAGCAGACATGGGGTAAGATGATCAATCCTCGTTTAGAAAGACAGATGGGATGTGCATTGAACATATGACAGGAGTCTACTGAGTAGTGTTTCCAAAGCAAAGACTCATGACCAAACCTTTGGCAGAGTACAGGGAATCATAAGAAAGAAGGGGAATTAGTCTGATGGGGAAAGGATAGGAGCTCCACAAGGACCAAATATATCTGGGCACAGGGTCTTTTCTGAGACTGACATTCAACCAAGGACCATGTATGGATATAACCTAGAACCTCTGCTCAGATGTAGCCTGTGGTAGCTCAGTAACCCATTGGTTTCCCATAGTGAGGGGAACAAGGACTGTTTCTAACAGGAACTCAATGACTGGCTCTTTGGCCTTCCCACCGCCCAAGGGAGGAGCAGTCCTGTTAGGCCACGGAGGAGAGCTTTGCAGCCAGTCCTGAAGATACCTGATAAAACAGGATCAGATGAATGGGGAGGAGGTATCCCCTATCAGTGGACTTGGCAAGGGGCACGGTGGAGATGAGGGAGGGAGGGACTGGGAGGGAATGAGGGAGCAGGACACGGCTGGGACACAGAGTTAATAAAATATAACTGATAAGAAAAAAATAAAATTAAAAAAAAAAGAAGCAGTCTCTGTTCCCATTACTATGGAACCCACTTGAACACTGAACTGCCCATCTGTGCAGGGGTTCTAGGTTATCTCCATGCATGGTACTTGGTTGGAGTATGAGTCTCAGGAAAGACCCCTGTGCTCAAAGAAGAAGAAAACAGAAAACAAGTTAGGAGCCTCCCACAGAGGGCCTCTGAAAGGCTCTGCCCTGCAGACTATCAAAGCAGATGTTGAGACTTATGGCCAAACTTTGGGCAGAATGCAGGGAATCTTATGAAAGAAGTGGGAAATAATAGTAAGATTTGGAGATGACAGGAGGTCTACAAGGAAAAATATGTTTTTAAATGTTTGCATTATGTTTAACCACAAAAATCAGAAAATTGTCTCTGTGGAGAAGTAGCCTGAAAATCTGTATGAACAGAGTCTTATAGAAAATATTTCTATATGATCAAAACATCTCATGACATAAACCTGAAAAATTAGGGGATTAATTAAGCTTTACATTTGGGAATACAGCAAAAACTAACACTTAACAAATTTTGTTAAAAACGTAACATCAGGAGCTATCACCATCACTCAAACTGTCTACGTTTTGTTGAATGTAAACTGAAACAGCTTTTATCTTGTGTTGAATTTCACAAGAAGATGCAGAAAAATATCCATTTACCCCAGATAGGGCACAGATGATGGACCAACAAAACAGACACACCCAAGTCTAATTTAACGAACCCAGGAATTTTGGAGAGTTTCTAATAGGCAGCTTCATGTCTGAAAGTCCTACCTCAATATGGGTGAGGATTCAATGAAGCTATGTTTCTGTAACCGCCCACGCGACTTGCAGGTAGTGTGGGTAGATAGTAAGACTCGTTCTATAGTAGTTGTTATTGCTTGTGTAATTCTGGAGAGGAGCTTTATGTATTTTGTAAATTTCAGGACCATCTTGAGACTTGTGAATTTTTTTTTTTTTTCCTGAGCTTCATAAATTTAATTTGCTTCCTAAGTCTTACTCATTTGAAGGAAGTAGCTCCTCAACTTCCGGTTAGTACTTACTATTTTAAAGAACAAAAAGGCTATGTAAGCAAATAGACAAAGCCAACTGTGCAGTCTGTATTAATTGAAATAAAAACATTTGTATTATATGCTAGTATTATTTACTTTTAATGGACATTTGAAACTCTTATGCTTCAAGTACTTCGAGAATTTAGTCACACTGTTTAACTGAGAGCAATACACATAAAAGCTAGCTAAAAAAGGAGGGTGTGATCAGTGTTCCAGGTAAAACAGCATCAGAGATATTTGTAAAGGGGCTGTTTCACACTGTGGTAGGAACAACTGAGATGCGGGAGGCTGTATCTTCAGGGTAGCAGAAGCATTCTGGGTAGAGAGTATTAGTGCAGTTCTGAACTGTGTGTCCTGAATGATTTTGCTTTCAAATGGCAGGTGCTTATGTGGAATGTTTATCCTGGGAATAAAGGAGGCAGCGTTTGTAATAGCGTTTATTTTTCTCTGCTGCCAGTGTTACTTTAACTGGAACACAGGACAAAGATAAGTGCTCCTCTTTACTGCATGCAGCTGTGGTTGGTCACAACTACCCACACGAGGCTCCATTTACACTGCCCTTTTATATTTAGTGTGGGTCATGTTTTCCCAACAGGGATATAATCAGGAGAACTCTTGAGTAACTCCTGAGGGTGTAGTGGATACGAAATTGGAATCCTGGATTATGCACAATCAATCAGAAGCATAGGTCACAAACGAAGTGTGCTATTGCCAACTGAAGCAGGGAAGCCCAGTGAGAAAGAGCCATTAACTCATGAGATCTGACATTATCTAGTTTGAGGTAGTTGTTAGAGTTCAGATGGAGGACATGCAGCTGGTGCTCATCAGAGAAAAGATTGCTGGATTTGTGGGAAAGTCCTCACATATCCAAGATTAGTGATGAAATGTTGGATGTGTGAACACAAGAATGGGGAAAAACACACGCCTTTCTCTAATCTTTGACAGAGTCTACATATCTGAATGAAAAAAACACATTAAAATACTTTTAATATTTGCCTTCTTGATGACATTGAGAAAGACTGGAAGCATGAAGACACATCATATCTCAAAGCAGACTATAAAATAATTTTAGGGACTGGAGATACGCTCTGCGCATTAAGTGCTTGCTACACGAGCATGAGCACTTGAGTTCGGATCCTCAGTGACCACCTGAAAACCAGGCATGGACACACACACCCAACCCTAGTGTGGCAGAGGTAGAGTTAGGTGGATCCTGGGGGCTTGCTGGCTAGCCAGCCTGGCCAAGGCAGCAAGCACCAGCTTTAGTAAAGAGATCCTGCACCAAAAACTAAAGGAATGATCAATAGAAGAAGATACACAAGTTGACCTCTGGCCTACGCACTCAGATTGTTGAATACACCCACATAGATACGCACACACATGTGTACACATGACTACACACATATATGTCTATGTAGGAGCAGTCATAAGCAAACACAAGAATACATGTGCATATACAAAAATGATTTATGGATAACTCACTGAGAAACCACGTAAAATGTTTGGGGACTGAATTCTACCCTTGCAGAACCAGCTAGGTATCAACTCTGTCTGGCAAAACTTCACATGGAAGGTGAGATGATATTGGGGAGCAGTGGCACAAACCTGGTTAGGAGGGCAGATGGAAAGTTGCTGGGAAACCGTGCACAGAAAAGTCTGCACACAGATATAAATCACAGTTTGTCACAGTACAGTCACAGAGGAATACTACACTACCCAAACAGTTTATCCTGATTTTCACTCTCATCTTATTCAAGGAGACAATACTCACATTTACCCTTTACATTCGCTGGCTACCAAGATCCAGCTGAATCCACACTCTAGGAATGAAGCTGCGTTGACTTCAGTGTCCATAGCTTTTTTTTTTTTTGTCTTCTTCTTTCTCCTATAGTTTTTGTTTTAATTCTGTTCCTTTGCTCAGCAAACAAGTTAACATCCTAATGTGCATCAATAAGTTCTTGGTCTCACAAAGTGCAAATAACTAGATATCCCTGAGTGTGTAATGGGCTTTCAGGATCACTGTACCTGGGTATAACTTGTTTTTGCTTCAAAATCCTGTGCAATCTACAAAGTTATCTAAGTACCTTAAAGGTATGATGGCATGTAATTTTTTAGGCCTAGAAAAATGATTTAAAACATTATGTAATTCTTTAATCAATCAAATGGAAATTAGTTAAATCTGATAAAACCTTACATCTAGGATGAAACTCATCTAGATTTTTTTCCCCCTTCACTTTCAGAAGGAGGATGTGAGGTTACCATCAGATAAAGACCATATGAATGTTTCTCTATTTAGGTAACAACTGGAGGCTAACATTAGAGGAAACTACCAAGACTTGTGGTTCAAATATCACACCAACTAGAAATGACTTTCTTTGCACAGTGCCCTCTTGAGAGCATCCTTGACTTCAGTATTCCTCAGGCTGTAGCTCAGGGGGTCCAGCATGAGCTGAAAAAACTATAAAACAAGCACAGGATCTTCTGCTTCTCCTCAGGGTGCTGGGACTTGTGAGCCATGTACATAAGGATGGTGCTGCTGAAGAAGAGCCTGACCACACATAGGTGGAAAGAACAGGTGAAGCAGGCTTTTCTGAGATTCTCCCATGACTGAATCCTCTTCACAGACATCAGCATGTGTCTGTTAGAGACCAGCACCAAGCATAAATACCCCACTAACATGAACACTGAAGCAGCAAAGAAGACTATTTTGTTGAGTGTTGTATTAACACAGGCCAGCTTTAGGACAGACAGGATTTCACAGAAGAATTGATTGGTTTCATTTGAACCCCAGGTGGGCAGCCTCTAGACCAGCTCATATACCCCATGCCAAGGAAGGAGCCACATGCCCAGCTGTGATGACCAGAGTAGCACATTGTTTTCAGTCCATGATGGAAGATATTGGAGTGGGTGGTAGATGGACACATACCAGTCATAGGCCATTTCTACTAGGAGGGTCATTCTGTGTATGAATGTCCCAAAAAGGAAAGGTCTGTGTTATGTACCTGGCAAAGCAAATAGGCTCGGCTAGATCTGGGAGGTTTACTAGCATCTAGGGCACTGTATCATAGGCATAAAGTGGGAGAGGAAGAAGTACATGTGTTGTGGAGTCTCGAGTCTTGACCGATTATTGCAAGGATGACCCCATTCTTAGATGAATTCACAGAAGAGAAAAAAGATGGAAAAAGAACTCAGTGAATCTTTGGACCAAGGCAGACTCCAAGCAGGACAAACTCTGTGACCATTGTTTGATTTTTCTTCATTTCACTATTGAATAGAGACACAGAGAACTACAACCTAAATATTTCTTTTTTTAAAAGATTTATTTATTTATTATGTACACAATGTTCTGTCTGCATGTACACCTGCACACTAGAAGAGGACACCAGCTATACCACTCCCAGGCATATATCCAAAAGATGCTCAAATACACAAGAAGGACATTTCCTTAACCATGTTTGTAGCAACTTTATTTGTAATAGCCAGTACCTGGAAACAACCCAGATATCCCTCAGTTGAGGAATGGATACAGAAATTGTGGTACATCTACACAACGGAATATTACTCCAGCAATAAAAATCAAGGAAATCATGAAAATTGCAGGCAAATGGTAGGAACTAGAAAAGATCATCCTGAATGAGGTGTCTAGAAGCAGAAACACACACATGGTATATACTCAATTATAAGTGGATATTAGACATATAATATAGGATAAACATACTAAAATCTATACACCTAAAGAAGCTAATCAAGAAGGAGGACTCTGGGTAAAATGATCAATCCTCATTCAGAAAGGCAAATGAGATGGGCATCGGAAGAGGAAGAAACAGGGAACAGGACAGGAGCCTACCACATAAGACCTCTGAAAGAGTCTACCCAGCAGGGTATTAAAGCAGATGCTGAGACTCTTTGCCAAACTTTGGGCAGGTTGCAGGGGGAAAGAAGGAGGAGATAGAAAGACCTGGAGGGGACAGGAGTTCCACAAGGAGAGCAATAGAACCGAGAAATCTGTGCCCAGGGGTCTTTTCTAAGACTGATACTCCAACCAAAGACCATTCATGGAGATAACATAGAATCCCTGCACAGATGTAAGCCCATGGCAGCTCAGTCTCTAAGTGGGTTCTCTAGTAAGGGGATCAGGGGCTGTCTTTGACATGAATTCAATGGCTGGCTCTTTGATCACCTCCCCCTGAGGGTGGAGCAGCCTTACCAGGCCACAAAGGAAGACAATGCAGCCAGTCCTGAGGAGACCTGATAGGCTAGGGTCAGAGGAAGGGGAGGCAGACCTCCCCCTCAGTGGACTTGGGGAGGGGCATGGGAAGAGAAGAGGGAGGGAGGGCAGGATTGAGAGGGGATAAGGGAGGGGGCTACATTTGGGATACAAAGTGAATAAACTGTAATAAATAAAAAGTAAAAAAGATTTATTTATTTATTACGTACACAATGTTCTGCACACCTACATACTAGAAGAGGGCACCAGATCTTGTAATAGATAGTTATGAGCCACCATGTGGTTGCTGGGAATTGAACTCAGAACCTTTGGAAGAGCAGCCAGTGCTCTTAACCTCTGAGCCATCTCTCCAGCCCCAACACAACTATTTCTAAGAGAGGTATCAATATTTTGACATAGTAACATGATTCTGACATCCACAGATGTATTAGAAACAACTACTGTTTACTTGTCTTAGGCTTGGAATACTATTAATATTCTCCCATAGGAACCTAATTAATTAAGAGTAAATAAATATATACTTATAAAAAACAAATTACCTACAAGCACAGTAACCAGTCTAAAATTCACTTTTAGAAGAGAAACATGTCATCAATTGTTCTTTACCTGGAAACATTGATCATGAGATGGTCAAGAACTATCAAATTCACACTAATAAAATAACCATGAAGCCCTGATCATTCAGGGCTTTTTATTTAAAAATCTGTAGGGGATTTGCTGAACCTCAAAAAGAGCTGTCAAAATGAGAATAACACCAGAAAAAAAAGAAAGGACCTTGAATTGCTTTGGTAAAATTTATGATTGCTGCTACGAATATTTACATACTAACTAACTAGAGAACGATTTCATAACTTTACCTAAAGGAAATTGTAGAACAGCAACTTTTTATTGTTAGTCTTGTTTTTGACGTACAGGAATAATATTGGCATTTATTTATGGAATGCAGTTTAATGTTTAGATACTTGAATCCAACTGGAGTGTTGTGAGGTACTAAGAAGAAAAGGTTTTGTAAGAGCAATATCTAATAGTAATGGCTTGTGTTAATTATGTGTCTTTAGATATATAAATAATACATATCTGTATAAAATGTGTACTATTATCTTGAAAAAATAGCAAACTAACATTTGGTATTTAGCAACTGGTTCACAAAATGATTGACAGAATCATTAATTTACCACAGGAATCTTTTTATTGGAACTCATGTAAAATGAAGCCATTTTGTAATTCATCAGCTGTATGTACAAGCCAAAAAATGTGTATGTAAGTTCCCTAAGATTTGGAAGCCGAGCATGGCAGAAGTTTATGTGCAAATACTCACAGAAAACAATTTCTATGCATCATCTGATCAGATCGTCTCTTCTACGTTTCTTTTTAATAAAAAAGCCTAAAATGAAAATAAACTAGGATCCTATTTTTATTGTTAATTCAATCCTTTATACTCAAGACACCCCTCATATCTGAAATTCATAACACAGTACTTTGCAAAGTAAGCAGCAGCTGACTTCATCATCAAGAATGTTCATATTGTTTAGCCAGCATGGTGGTGCAAACTTTAATACCAGCACTTGGGAGGCAGAGGCAGACCATCTCTGAGTTTGAGGCCAGCCTGGTATAAGAGTGAGTTCCAAAAAGAAAAAAGAACCAGAATGCTCATATTCCTTACAAGTAGGCAGTGGAAAATATTCATAAGTTGACAATTCACTTTATCTGTCATTTGACAAATAGCTCCATTGTCAAATTAGTGATAAAATTGTCTTTACATTGGTTATATGCTAAGTTGAGGACCTTGGCTTTTTGGTCAGAATTTCCCCAAGAAATTTTGTTGATGTTCAATATAGTTTGGAGTGCTAGCATGTATCAGAGCAGTTATAACCTCAAAATAACTTAAGGTTTAACTACCTTTCTCAGTGTGAGGAAGAATGCTGACTTCATTCCATGTCCTAGTTTAACTATTATCTTTATACAGGGTGATGTTAAAAATTGTTCCCTGACATGAACTGATTGGCCTGCTCTTTAATTACCTCCCCTTGAGGAGGAAGCAGCATTACCAGGCCACAGAAGAGGACAAGGCAGCCACTCCTGATGAGACCTAATTGACTAGGATCAGAAGGAAGGAAAAGAAGTCCTCCCCTATCAGTGGACTTGGGGAGGGGCATGCATGCAGAGGATGGAGGAAGGGAGGGATTGGGACGGGAGGAGGGAACCACGGGGGGGGGGAGGATACAAAGTGAGTAAAGTGTAATTAATAAAGAAAAATAAAAAAATGTTCCCTGAAGAAATTACTAGGAGAGATAGGATTGTATTGAGAGAGAGAGAGAGACAGAGACAGAGAGAGACAGAGACAGAGAGAGACAGGGAGAGAGAGAGAGGCTTAGAAAATCCATACACAACAATTCAGAGGTGGGAACAAGACAACATAGGGAAAGATGGGACTGGAAAGTGTAGGAACTTCTCTAAGTCCATAGTCTCTCAGTAGCAGGGCAGAAAGATTTGGTCAAATACGTTAGCCCAAATGTGGTTGGTTTCATGAGATATGTATAAGTGGAAGAGAAAAAAAAATGGAGGAGGAGGAAGGAGAGAAGAAGGAGGTGGAGGAAGAGAGTAACCATCAAGCTTGAAGGCAGCATTTATCAGTCTGTGCAAAATGGTCTTAGGGAGTGAGCAAAGGAACCAGGGAACCAGGGAACTAGGAAACACAGGATCCTAGCTACTTAGTGGATCAATGTCTGTAGGCTGCAGAGATGGGTTTGGTGACTGGTTACCAATAGCCTTACCAATAAGATATCTGACTAGTTCTTCTTGCTGTAATTTCGTATTTTTCAACCATCAGTTAATAGCTCCTTTTCTTGAACAGATATCCTTATCTAAAAGAAAAATATTAAAGGAATGCTGTGCTTTTTTAATCATGTTTTGAATTTTAGCTGTATTTATAGACTATAGTGTGTGCCTTGTCCTCTTGTACTTTGGCATAGCATGATGCCTGCAAAGAGCACATCTACAGCTGAGTCTAAAGTATATTGACCAGATCCTGACTAATAAAATCTGCCATAAGCAAGTTTTGGGCTAAAATATGCTTTCCTTTCAAACAACAACAAACATCTCTGTTTTATTTGAGGAAAGAAATGGCCAGATTTCACTGATGTGAAAACAACCTAAACAATATCCTTATTTCTCTTTTTTTTTGTAAATGTTTGATAGGCTGATTTCATGTTAGGATGGAATAAATTTTTTTTGTGGTTGCCAAAGTGTCTCATATTCAACAATAATTTATTCATTATTATTTTATGTGGATTTGTGGTTTGCCAAAATGTATGTCTGTTGGGGGTGTTAAATCCTGGAGTTACAGAGTTGTGATCTTCCATTTGGGTGTGGGGAACTGAACTCAGGTCCTCTGGAAGAGCAGTCAGTGCTCTTAACCGCTCTCCAGAAGCTGTCTGTCTGTCTGTCTGTCTGTCTATCTATCTATCTATCTATCTATCTATCTATCTATCTATCTATCTATCTATCTATC
>NW_026596460.1:4526177-4573575 GCF_907164565.1 Psammomys obesus
ATCTATCTATCTATCTATCTATCTATCTATCTATCTATCTATCTATCATCTATCTACTTACTTAATTGTGCATATGAGGACATGTGTGTGCCACTGCACACATGTGGAAGTCAAAGAGCAACTTGAACACATTTGTTCTCTCCCTCTACCTGGTGGCTCTCAGGGATCAAACTTAGATGGTTCAGCTGGTGACAGGCACTTTTACCAGCTCGGCTATCTGATCCCTAACTGCTTTTTTTAAACACATGAATTCTAGACTGCAATTTGGAAGCTAATGTAAAGAAAGATTGGAAAGGTCAGATGCTGGAGCATCTTTTAAGCCCTGCAGCTCTTTTGTTTCATCTTTGATTAAGCTCTTTTGTTTCAGCTCTGTTTTGCCATTTTCATATCATTTTGATAATCAGGTTATTGGTGCTGTTTGTTTGTTTCCCTGACAATGCATACACATTTGCTAGATGTCAAGTCAATGAAGAAATATAACTACTGTTATGAGATTGGTTTCATTAAAATGCAGTCTGTAAACACTGTGTTATGAGGTTGGCTTCATTTCAAATGAAGTCTACTCTCCTTGTATTGAGCTTAGGCTCATCTCTAGCAGGAAGTGAGTCCTAGAACTTTGAAAAACTTCATTCCTGTGATCTGTATTAACGTAATACCTTTAAAACCTGATAAGAATAGAGGAAAGCTTCGCAGTGTGTGGCACTTGACTTGAGGCAGCATGTCACTTTTTATCTTCTTCTTCTGATAGGTGTGTGAAAAAAATAGAAACCAAACAGATTCCTTTTCTTATAGTGTATGGGGACTCCCCATTGTGGGACCCTTAGAAATCAGGCTCCTGCTCTTCACTGCTGGGCTATCTGCTGTTGATAGATTCAGAAAGAGGGAGAGTCATGGCCGTCAGTTGTGCATCTGCCGGAGAGCTCACCAGGCTCCTGTGCTTAGTTACAATCCAGTGTGCACAAAATGGTCTTGCTTCAATTAAATTGGCCACCAGACAAACTCAAACTCAAGAATCTGGGATAGGACCGATAGGATGGAGTTCAACAGTGGTGAGAGGGGAATAGGAGAGGACGGGAGGAGAGAGTAATCAGAATCATTAGATACACATATAATATTGTAAAAACAATCTTAATTAATACAACAATTAAATCTCTAATAATGAACCATCAGTCTCTTTCCCACAGTACTAGGAATGGGTACAACAGAATTAATAAAGCAATTCCATACTGTCAATCAATTGTTCAGCTGAAATGAAGGCTTCTTGTTTGTAAGTAATAAGGAAAAACTGAAAAATAATTAGATTTCTTGCTTGCAGAATTATAAACATAAACTTTGACAGGTTATCTTAAGGAGGTTGTCTTGATGCAGCAAATGTTTTTTTTTTTTTTGTTGTTGTTGTTTGTTTGTTTTTTCCCTAAGAGCAGAGACTATTCTGGACAAGCAATAAGTAGAAAATAACTCTTACATAATTTCAGTCCATTACATGTGGAAGGCTGGTATAATTGATTATCTGTTTAGTGCCTTCCATGTGCCAAGTACTATAAGAGTACAATGTGCAATAGGTTGATAGTCTGAGATTATACAGATTTTATTGTGAAACTGTGCTTTAGGAAGAAGAGGAGAGGAAAAGAAAAAAGGAACTTTGTGTACAAACATTAGCACAAAATTCTTCTGAAAAGTAAACTTAGGTGTAGTTGGATACCTTGCCCTTCTTTCACTTGGTTGTGTTACCTTGAAAACACATATCTTTTTCATTTTATTCCCATCTTTACTCCAAATAGTCATCCTACAGAAGAGCTATTTATTTACTGAGTACATTCTAGGTGTCTGAGTATGTATATAAATCTATATTCAATGGGGAGTTAGTATGAAACATACATACACTTAGTGATAATTTGTCTTTGTATCCCATCGTGGTAAGTGCATCACCATACCCACAGTATGTGTTCTAACAGTGTTGACAAGAACCAAATGCAACAGTTAAAAATAACCAACATACATTAACTTTATGGGAGCAGAATATCGTCTCCTAAGGTATTTTAGTATAACTTTTATTAAGTAAGAAAATTATTCCACATATTTCATTTAAACCCATAAAGTGAAAATTACTAACTGCTCGTGGAATGTGAATTATGAGTATGTATGGGCATAAATTGCATACACACACACACACACACACACACACACACTTCTCATACAATGAATTTGTTTCTCAAAGAGTGGCAGTGATAGTGACAGTTGACTAAAGACTAGATGCTACAACTTGTCTGGGAGGAATTAAACGTACGTAAAGTAAATTCAGGTAACCTCCATAGCTTCCACATTAGGACCCAAGGATTTCAGAAGGGAAAGCAGCGGGAGGCTGGGGAAGGTCCTGACTCCTCAGAGCTTCTGTATAGCCACAGAATCATCATTGCTGTCACTTTCTGAAATACTGCAGAATCCTCAGAAATGGAGTGTGTATTGTCTGAGGGCTCAGCCTTGTTGGTTGCTCTCGAGAGCTCACTGGAAGCACTGGGTCATGAGACTTCATGGATACCCACCTTTGCTAAGAAGCAGAAACAAACAATCGTGTTTTTCTATCTGTGTTCTCATCCCTAGCAGGACAAACTATTAGGGAAAATAGACAACTATCCAGGACACCCCCGAGACTCCAACTCTCATTTCAGTCCCCAGCTACTTGGCATTATCCACCCTCAACGTTCCAGAATTGCACGGTTTCCAGTCTCCAGATGGTTCTGGTAAACCTGACAGGAGGCAGAACCAGCGCCAAGTTCCTAGAATCCACTGTGCAGCTTAGCTCCTTTTTGGTGAAACATCTAGTCCTTGGGGTGCAGCAGAAGTGGTAAGACTCACCTTACATTTCAAGGCATAGAGGTGCTGTGGGAGTTTGTGAGGAAGGCGTGGGAGAGTCCAACAAGAGGCCAAGTTATCCCCGTGGGGCCTTTGGGGACCTGACTCTGGGGACTTTCTTTTAGGGCACAAACCTTCCATAGAGATATTTTGCACTGAAGTGAAGAGATTCTAAGTTCAGGCCCTCAAAGGAGGGAGGAAGACACCCTCTCTGTGGTCCTTTTCCCCGGAAAAGAACCTTTTATCTATGCAAGGCTCTTATATAAGATACTAAGATATTGTCATATCAGTCATACTCTACTTTATTATTTTTACTTGATATAGAAATGTCAGTGTTATTTTTAAAAAATTCATGTACTCCAATCACAGAATTATAAAGTACCTTCTTATAACATGACCATGTAGAGAAATTTGTCATAATTGTCCAGTTTTGAATGCATGCCAACCTAGGTTTTAATTCTGCTCACTCCTGTGACAGCAAGTATACACAAAAGATGACAAATAATAGCTTCTGGTTACAGGAAAATCTTGGTGTTTTACTGGCCATTCATAAAAAATGAAACTCCTTTTTGCTGTGTCTCAGGGCATCTGCAAACTGTGGAAATCAAGCAATTAACATCTAAGAGAAAAACAGTATTAACAAAAATAGCATATTTGTGAAAGCAGTATTTTAAGGACATGGTTCAATATCTAACACTGTTTGTTCATTGTACAATTGTCATAAAATACAAGAGTGAAATGTTTGAGGATGTTAAGAAACTAAATCTAGATGTGTATGTCATGAAATTTAGGCCAGGAAAGGGCATAATTTAAAAAGTATGTTTCTTATAGCATAGTAAGCGGCATTGCTTTTAACGGTGGGTTTTGACATTTTTCAGGTTTCTGTAAGAAAGTTGGTTGTACATGAGGTGCTGAGGTGCTGCCTCTGACATGAGCTGATTGGCCTGCTCTTTAATTACCTCCCCCTGAGGGGGAAGCAGTATTACCAGGCCACAGAAGAAGACAGTGCAGCCACTCCTGATGAGACCTAATTGACTAGGATCAGAAGGAAGGAAAAGAAGACCTCCCCTATCAGTGGACTTGGGGAGGGGCATGCATGCAGAGGATGGAGGAAGGGAGGGATTGGGAAGGGAGAAGGAGGGAACCATAGGGGGGATACAAAGTAAATAAAGTGTAATTAATAAAGAATTAAAAAAAAAAAAAGAAACAAAACAAAAAAAAAAAAAAAAAAAAGAAAGTTGGTTGTATTTTAATGTAGCCAAATTTTATTTTATTTCATTCAGAATATAACCTGTCTCTCTCTCACACACACACATTATTTATTTTTAAGAAGACAGAGATTGTATGTATATATACACACATATATATATATGTGTGTGTGTGTACCTGTGTGTGTATTTATATGTGTGTATATACATATATAGTTTGTTTCATCACACACGTTTCATTACAAATTCATAAGATTGTGGAACTGAATAGGCTCATTCCCCCATGGTTTATTATGGCATGCTGGACCAAGAAACAAGAGACGCTTGGAATCATTATCTCCAAAGGTTCATATTGAACAATAGAGAGAGTCAGTGACCCCATTCTCCATAACCAAATAGATTCTGACATGTACTGATATGAGCTACTGTGCTGAAGCTTACATTCTCTATAGAAGCTTCCTTGCAAAAGAAAAGATAGGGGGAGAGGAAGGAGGGAAGAAGGAAGGAAGAGAAAGAAAGGGAGAGAGAGGCAAACTTACTTGTTTTGGAAGGTATTTTCAGAAAGTATCCACAAGTAGTCAATATTCCCTGCTCCAGAAAACTTAAGTGTCTGAAAAATGGCACAACAACGATTTTGGCTAAAACCAAGGCTTTAGAAAGTGCAATAGAATTTCTTTTTTTTTTTCAACCAAAAGAAATTTGATAGCTTTTGCTATACTAATAGAGATGTGAGCCCCAAAGAGAAACAACATGCAGTTATTCACAATCTTTTTTTTTTTTGCAGAAGGCATTTTTAAGTCTTCTGGAAGGCAACAGTGAGTATCTTAGAGAGCTAGAACACTGCATCATGACTTGCACTTTCAAGTGTTCTCTGAAAGGTACTCTGGAAACTGTGGCTTTCAAATTTTGGCTCTGGTTTGGACTAAGTACATTACAATCTGTTCTTATCAGCATTTGAAATTATGTATTTCTAGAATTCCTCCCACAACTACTGAATCAGTCATCCAATGGAAGCCGTGAGACAGTTCAATGCTAAATAAAGGTAATGCATATGCTCTGTATGGTTAGTTAGAACCCTCTTGAGTGGATAATTTTCTCTGTCATGGTTAAAGACGATGTTGTAAACTTGTCACAAAGCTCTCTGTAACCCCAATACTCTCTTCAAAGTATTCTTCACATCAGAATTCCTGAGACTATAGATCAGGGGATTGAGCATGGGATTGAAAAGGCTGTGAAATAGCAAGAGATACTTCTTCTGCTCCTTCGGGCTTCCATGTCTGGGTCCAACATACATGACAATGGCTGTACCATAAAACAATCCAACCACACAGAGGTGGGAGGAGCAGGTGGAAAAGGCTTTCCTTTGACCCTCCCCTGACTGGATCTTCAGGATAGCACAAAGGATACATGCATATGAGACTACAATTGAGGAGAATGGGCCTACAAGCACAGACACTGCCCCAGCCAGGACCATGGTCTCATTAAGGTGTGTGTCTGCACAGGCAAGTTTGAGAATAGCTGTAATTTCACAGAAAAAGTGGTTCACTTTCTGAGACACACAAAAGGGTAAAGGTAGAAGTAATGTCAGATGAATCAAGGACAAGAGAACCCCAATAATCCAGGAAGTCATCGCCAGGATGCTGCAGACCCTCCAGCTCATGATGGCAGAGTATCGGAGTGGGTGGCAGATGGCCACATACCGATCATAGGACATCACTACCAGGAGAAGGCATTCTGTGATAGCAAATGTCAGAAAGAGAAAGGTCTGTGTCATACAGCCAACAAAAGAGATGGGCTTGGCTGGATCCATGAGGTTTACCAGCATCTGGGGCACTGTGTTGCAGGCATAGGCAATGTCAACAATGGCCAAGTGGGACAGGAAGAAGTACATGGGAGTGTGGAGTCTAGAATCCAGGCAGATAAGCCCCAGGATGGTCCCATTTCCCATCAGGGTGAAGGCATAGAACAGTGAGAAGAGGGCAAAGAGGAGCATCTGCATCCTTGGGCTGAGGGGAAATCCCAGGAGGATGAACTCCGTGATTAATGTCATATTGTTTTCCATATTCCTAGGACAGAGGAAACTGAGTTAATGACTGGTTTAAGAGGAAACCCAAGTATAGATTTGTGCTAACTTACTTCATACTTTTTGTAAGCTAATGAAGGAAGAATAGCTGAAATCAATTTGTGTGATAAATGGAATTTTAAAGATTTATGTTGAGGAGGGTTCCCCTTTCTCCACATCCTCTCCAGCATGTGTGATATGTGACATACACATTTTTCTTAACATTTAAAAAATTCGAAATCATTATTATTGTGCATGTGTACACCGTGTGCATGTGTGGGTGAGCCTACTATCACACAGAGGTGGAGAACTTTGTGAAGCTGGTTCTCTCTTCATACCCCTCCGTGAGTCTAACTCAGGGCACTGAGCCATTTGCTGCTTGACGATTATAACATTTTTGATGGATCTAAAATTTCGTAACAAATATATCCATTTTGATGTTAGTCAAAGTTTTGTTTGATTCTGCAGGCTATACCATACTTCTCAAATAAATTCTACTTGTGCTGGCTCACATTATTTAGTTATTGCCTAGTTAGTTTTACTCAGAAACAGTGATGGACCAAAGCTTCAAAACTGTATTGCATCCAGCATTGAACTGAGGAAAGAGTTCAGTAGGTGGAGCATTACAAGGTTTATATTTACACGGAAGGCATCATTCACCATCATTCCCACAGACATCTCCTGCTCTACAACAAATACCTCACCAAGAGTTTTTCTATTTATATGTAAAGACTTAGATTCAGCAAAAACTCTGTTTTATTCTTCACAATTAACATTAAGATGAGAATACTTGTGACTGACCAGATTTGTGCTGTGCTGTTTTTCAGGCATGACAACAGGATTAGTAGCCTTGTCTTTTGGCTCGATATTGACAGATACTCTAACCGTAGGTTTAGGTGCTGTCTCTGCAGGCAGCTCACTGTCTGTGGGCGATGTTGCAGAAAAGGTTGCTATTGCCTGACCAGACCATATCACCTCTTTAGCTCTCTAGCTCCATAGTACAGCCGAGCAGTGGTGGCACATGCCTTTATCCCAGCCTGGTCTCCAGAGTGAGTTCCAGGACAGCCAAAGCTACAAAGAGAAACCCTGTCTCAAAAACAAACAAACAAACAAACAAACAAACAAACAAAACAAAACACACAGAATTGTGACTACAAACATAGTTTTTCTCCCTGCTGTATGCATTTTATTCTCACATTTTATGTGAATTTAGTTTATCTGGGTACACAGGAATGAGTAATAAGCCTCCATTTAAATAGCCATGAAATTCTACATCTACGGTTGAAAGATCTCATCTTCAAAATAGTCAGTTTATGTTGGGTCTCTCATACTGCTATCAGAGAGGTAAGTAGCATGCTCAGGCAGGTGGAAGTGAAAGCATGCACAGGTGTTTATTGCCCTACCACTGTTCATATAACTTTAGTCTTAGTGCAGAAATATCAATAATTCAACTGTTACTTCCTCATTGCTCAGACTCTGTGTGGCATCATAGTAAGGCTGTGCACAACAAATACACACTTGTGTACTCATTTGACAAGCTTATGTAAATGACACTTTAAGCCTACTGAAAAAGTATACGTGTCATTTGTTCATAATATTTTTTTTCAGAAATTCATTAACTCATACATCTCCCTATTTCATGAAAAAAAAAACTGAGACAAATTAACCATTAATACATTGATTGCAGTACTGCATTAACATATCAATGTATCATATTCCAACAAACATCTGAATGTCTTACTAAGGTTATCTTTTTATTTCAACTGTCAACAGGCAGAATTTGAACATTAAAAAAAAAATAGAACTGCAACTTCGTGACAGTAAAAGCAAACAAACAATGGAAGTTACATTATAGTTCATCAGAACTTACCCAAAGTTGAAGAAGCTTGGGTATTTAGAGAAGGCTGTTGTACGATGACCCTGGTAAACCTTCATTCAGAAAATATAAGCATTTCGCCTTGCTGCTTGTCTCGGAGCTGACAAGGAAGGACTATGGCTTTTCAAGTTGCTTGTTTAGAACAGAAGGCTTTATGGATTCATCAGCGCCACAGGTCATCTTTTCAATTGTCTTGAGAGCCTTGTGTAGTGCATGAAAAAAAAATCATGGTTCCTATAGATACAAGAAGACCTCCCCCCACTGTGATTTTAGCCCACAGAGATTTGGCTCTTTATTTCTGTGCCTGAGGAAGCATATACATAATAAGACCTTCAGATGTTAAGTAAGAATAGTTAGTGCTTTCATAAGTAACAGGACATGCTTATATAAAGTTATACAATCAGTATGTAATTAATAGCTAATTAATGCGTGGATTGTTGTAGCTTTATGAATTTTCATTTTGTTTCAGTATTCAAATATTCAAGAGATATATTGGCAGATAAAAAGATTGTTTCTGGTCATTGATTATGGGTAAAATCTTGACATTAATCCCTTCAGCCACAAATCGTTTAGTCTGATTTCCCAGTTACTCAAAAGGCAGTAGGAAGACAAACTTGAATGACGACAAAGTCTAACTTCTTGGATATTATCTAGAAACCTAGACCGTTCATGCATGCCTAATCACAGGTCTGGAGGTGTCCAGAAGTCATCTTAGGAATGTAGAGGCCCTGGGAGTTGTTGATCCGTTTGTTGTTGGACACTAAGTTGGTCCCTAACTTAGCTATTACTGTGAGCAGTACTGCAATAAACATTAATCTGTGATTATATCTGTAATACGTTGACTTGGAGCCTTTGAGTAAATATGCAGTCGTAGTATATCTGGGTCATATTGTATATGTATCCATAGATTAAAAATTATTAAAACATGATTTTATCAGTGTCTATGCATCCTCATTTATTTAGAAAATAATGAAATATAGTCAGAAATTTAATATTCTAGTTTTTTATATATTTCTTATATTCTTATTTTTAAATAGTATTTCTTCTCTTACTGTTTGATACATGTATACAATATATCTTGATTATATACACCTTCTTCTCTCTCAGTTCACCTCAGGATTCTCCATCACAACATCTTCCTTCCTTCCTTCCTTCCTTCCTTCCTTCCTTCCTTCCTTCCTTCCTTCCTTCCTTCCTTCTCCCACTTTGCTCAGTTAGTGCTCATATGTACATGGGGATGGGATTGCCCACTGGAACAAGGGCAGAAAAGGAGTTTCAGGTCCTCAGCAGCTATCAAGGGTCCAAATCTCCTAAGTTAAAGTTGGGGCCTTTGGGATCCACCCACCTCTTTATTCTGCAATTTTTAAAATATTTTTTTTACTTCTCCATTTGATTTTTACAAGCATACTTTGTATAGTAAACATGTCTCCTGCCACCCTGTTCCTTCCCCTCCTCTTCACTTTTTACTTTTCTTCACCTCTCCTATTTGCCCTTTTTATTCCCATGCCTTTATTCCCTTGTATTTGCTTCTAATGTCATTCATGATTTTATGCGACTAAAGGAAATCTAAGAACCACAAATGAGAGAAAAGACATGATACTTGTCTTTCGGAGACTGGCCATACTCACTAAATATGATTATTTCCAGTTGCATGTATTTCCTCGCAGATGACAACTTTATTTATCTTTTTGTCTGAAAAAATTCCCCATTTACATATACACACTTTTCTTACTCATTTCTGTTATTGGAGACTTCGATTGGTTCTATTGCTTAGCTATCATGAACAGTGCTATAATAAACTTTGATGTGAAAATGTCTCTTTGATATTCTGGAGTCTTCCAGACAAATGCCCATATGGTAGATATTTAAAAAAAAAATATCGATAGTAGCTGGGCTAGTTTACATGTACCTAATTCATCAGCAGGTTGTTTCGTCTCTGCTTTTCAAATGATCCAGAATCTAACTATTTTTAGTCCCTATTATTGGTACTGTGGTCCCTGCCACCTTCTTCCATCATCTGTGTTTTTGCAAGAGCCTCTTCCGTTTAACTCAGCTTAGGATCTGGAGTGATCCTGTTAAATTATGGGAGCTATTGTTCCTTTTTTTTTTTTCTCACAGCTCTGTTGCTATTTCCTGACTCTGTTGTAGCTTTATAAAATTATGTTCACAGAGATTCATCTGGCTCTGCCACTGTATCCCGAGTGCTAGAATTATAGGCATGTGCCACCACACACACCTGACTATGCTAGGATTTTTAAGCTGTTTGATCCTGTACAGGTAGCCATAGTTTTGTGTGTTCCTGTGTGCGGTGAGCATGTTATGTTTTGTGGGCATCGTTTCACAGCACTCTTCCCGTTAATCAGCTCTTAATTCTTTCCTCCCCTTTTCAGAGGTGTTCTTTGAGCCTTGGGTCTAAGAAGGGTTGGTACAGATGAGTGCTGAGAGGTCGATGGGATATCTATGCTGTTAGATCTTTGAGCAACTTCCTTACTGACCTCCACAGCACCTGGTAGGTTTATATGTTTACGAGCAGAGTATAAGGGTTTCCCATGTCCACATTTTTCAGCATTTGTTGCCAAGGATACTTTAAGGACTGACATTCTATGTGGAGTAAGATGTGATTTTAGTGTAGTTTGGTTTTCATGTTATCACTTAGTTGTTTTTCTTTTCATGTGATGAATAAAAGAAGAAAGGGATAACACTCCTGAATTTGTTCCTTTTAAGTTGAGGGGAAAGCATCTGGCCCTTAACAGTTATTGTTTTAGCTATGGTGCTTGCCTGTAACCCTTTTCAGATGAAAGAAGTTACCTTACGTTTCCAGATTGTTGAATATGTGTTTATCATGAAAAAGTATTAGACTTTTCACTTGCTTTAAATGCATATAAGAAGAGTTTACATTTTTCCTCAATTTATTTAACATACCATAGTACATTGATTGAGTTTTCTATGTTCAAACTATTGCACCCCTGAAGTAAATCTCATTGGTCATAGTATTTGCTGCTCCTGTTTTCAGGTTCTTGTTTCTGGTATTGGTTGAGACTGTACACTTATATACAGAAGGATAAAATGGCCTGTAATTGGATTTCCTGTGATGTATTCTATGCTAAGGACACTGACCTCAAAGAAGGACTTGGGAAATGTTCTCTTTGCTTCTGTTTCTCAAAATTTCTATGTAGAAACAATATTTATTCTTTGTTTAGAACTCTGGCGTAGTTTGCCAAACATGCAATGTGGTTCACAGATACCTTTGGTAAGATTTAAACTTACAAATTTATTTTTATATGCTATAAATCTGTTTAGATCATTTTAACGAGTTTGGTATTCATAGAAAATTTTTCTTAATGGTAATAAAGCTGTTCATAGAATTCTCTCACAGTCCTTTATATATCTACATATCAAAATTGCTGATGGTGTTCCTTTCTGATGGTAATTTTAGTTATTGGAGTATTTTCCCCTTGTGTATATGTGGATAAACTTGTGTGTGAGTGTGTGTAGCAGCTGTAAGAGGTGGACAACAGGTGTTCTGTCTGTTATATCATTCCCTGCTTCATTGTCTTGAGACAGGGTCTCTTGTTGAAACAGGAGCTTCACTGTCAGCCATCGCACTTCGGCAAACCTCCTGCTTCTGAGCCCTGCATCCCCGGGATACGAGAGTGTGTGCAGCCACACTCAACTTCTAACATATGTGGTGAGAGTTCAGACCCTCGTCCTCATGCTTGTGTGGCAAATGTTCCTAATGAGCCATTGCCCCAGCCCTTCACCACTATCTCTTCTGAAGACCTGCTGCTGGTCAGTCGTGCTAAAGTGTAGTAAAACTCTGTTGATTTTTTTAAAATAGAAAAACCACAACATTAGAGACCATTGATTCTTTCATTTTTCTATTTTGATTTCATTTATATATGTTCTGATCTGTATTATTTTATTTCTTCTGTTTTCTCTGGTGTTTGGTTGGCTTTACTTTAAAATAAGTGATTGGAGGTAAAATGTGAATAATTGATGCAAATATGAGTGAGAAATAGCATTCCATTCTCTCCCACTCAACAAAACGAAGTGGCTCTCCACACTGGAATTCAGTCTAGAAATTGGATCCATAGTGTCTCTTATGAACACATCACTTTCTATGTTATTATGTCCCACTTTCAGAGCTAAAATTAGAGCAATTACACTATTTTAAAATCAGACTTCTAGCCAGGCATGGTGGTGTATGCCTTTCATCTGTGTACTTGGGATACAGAGGCAGGTATACCTCTGTGAGCTTGAGTCCAGCCTGATCTACATCGTGAGTTCCAGGGCAGCCAGAACTATAGATTATAGTGATAATCTATCTCAAAATAAACAAACAAGCAAACAAATAAATAATAAAAAAATCATACTTCTAGTTGAAAAATTTCCCTGAATTTTTCTTCAGCTAATGACACATTTCAGGAGCATGGCCCTACCCACCTCACATTTTCTGTACCCCTCACACAGATCTCTTTTGCAGTGTTCGGTGGAAGGCTTCCTTCACCTGGATGTTCCTCAGGCTGTAGATGAGGGGATTCAACATTGGGTTAAAGAGACTATGGAACAGTGACAAAATTTTCTCCTGCTCCTCTCGTTGATCTGAGTCAGGGACCATATAAACCAACATGGCTATCCCAAAGAAAAGCCCCACCACACAGAAATGGGAAGAGCAGGTGGAGAAGGCCTTCCTGCGGCCCTCCTTTGACTGCATTTTTAGGATTGTCCAGAGGATGTGCGTGTATGAGACAAGCATTGAGCAAAGGGGCCCAACTAAGACAAAAACGCATGCAGCAAGGATGACCAATTGGTTGATCAAAGTGTTGGCACAAGCCAGCTTGAGAACAGCCAGGATTTCACAGAAGAGGTGGTTCACTTCCCAGGGCCCACAGAAAGGCAGCCTTAACAGTAGAATTGTGTGAACCATGGAGAGGATAAATCCACATGACCAGGAAGTGGCAGCCAAGGCCACACATACTTTCCAACTCATGATGACAGTATAGTGTAGGGGGTGGCAGATGGCCACGAACCGATCATAGGACATGGCTGCCAAAATCAAGCACTCTGAAGCAGCAAAGGCCAAATACAAGAATGTCTGTGTGATACATGGAACAAATGAGATGGTTCTTTTCTGGTTGACAAGGTTGGCCAGCATCTTGGGGACATTGTTGGAAGCATAAGACATGTCAAGGATGGCCAGGTGTGAAAGAAAGAAGTACATTGGGGTATGCAGCCTGGGGTCCAGGCAGATGAGCCCCAAGATTATGCCATTTGCCAGCAGGCTGAAGATGTACAGCAGGGAGAAGATCCAGAAGAGCAACATCTCCATGCCTGCACTGAGCTGGAGTCCCACGAGGATGAAGTCTGTGACCCATGTCTGGTTGCCTCCCATTCCTTTATGAGAGCTGGTGTAGCAGTGACTTGAGATGGCAAGCCCAAAGCTGGACAGTCAGCAAAAATTGGTTTTATTCATTGCAGAACAAGTACAGAGAACAGCTCAATGCCTCCTCTTATGTCACCCTTCCCGACATCCATGAAGTAAGCTGAAACAGTGAAAAGGATATTCAGAATTATGCAAAGAACCCTTATGTACGTTCACTCAGATTCAGTGTACATTGATGACTTTATTGTTCATTGTATCCTCTTTGTCTCTATACACTTGGTTTTGACCCATTTGAAACTACTGCTTAGATTATAATAATAACAGTGAAGAAATACAACGCTTACATGTTTGTTTTTTCTGTCTCCATCCACATAATACGTAATCTAAGATTTACATTATTTTTAATGTAATCTCTTTTTAGTAGCTTTGTGCTTTGAATACAATCTTGACCTTTCTGTGTTTTTTTTCAAGCATTGAGATTTTGGAGAGTAGATAGTAAATTTTTAATAAGGAGTCCCTCAAGCCCTCAAGTTGAAAATATGCTATTCTTCTCATGTTTTGATTCAGATTCATTATGTGTGGATTCACAGTGTTAATTTGCTCCCTTGTTGGGATAAATATAATTTGGGTCACTTGGTAAACACAGTCATTGCTAGATATTTCCATTGTATAGATATTATTTTTCCCAATCAGTTTCTTGGATATCTACTAAAATTATATATATATATATGTATATATATACTAAAAATATATATATTCAATATATATCATATAAATATTGAAATTGAAAAAGATATATATACATATATATGATATACATATTTTTCAATTTCTTGTTTTTGCTATTATTGCCTATGTTGCTGACTCAGTTGTTGGTAATAATGATGGGAAATATGTGGCCCCTATTGTTTCATGGCTTTTATATCTGTTAGTTGGCCATTATGTAGAAAAAAAGCTCTGTTTATCCATCTCTTTCTATCTGGTCTTACTAAATGTATCATATGTTTGATGATATGTTTTCTGCATGTGTACCCTCCAAGCTTTTGCCGTGTCTGTTTAGCCTGCTTTGGTTTTGAACTCTCTATTACTTTTGACAAGTTTCAGGCTCATCTAGTCATAGTTTGCACTTCATTTGTCAACCAACATCTACATGTTTGATGAAGTTTAAGATTTCACTAAATTCTTTTTAAAAATATTTATTTTTTTATTATTTTACATGTGGGAATGTTTGTTTGCATCTATGTATGTTTACCAAATGGTAGCTAGTATGTCCAGAAGAAGGCATCAGATCCCCTGAATCTAGTTACAGATGATTGTGAACGGATGTGTGGGTGCTGAGAATCAAACTCAGGAGCAGGAGCAGCAAACGTTCCTGACCACCGAGCCACACCTCAGCCACCTTAATGGAATTCTTAATTCCTTTTTGCGTGGTACTGAAAATGAACCCAGGGGCTTCTGCATCTACGGAAGTCCTCTACCACGAAACTATACTCTTAGTCCAACAATTTAAGTTTTATCATGAGCTTAGTATGTATTTCTGGTGTCCGATGTATCTACATGAAAGGAAAAAAGGACTGCATGTTCTCAAGGTACCTCTGAAAAGTGCATGTAAAAAACCAGTTTCATTTATGAAGTCAAATCTCCCTAATACATTAACAAATTTACTATATTATTTTATTTTTTGTGTTTTTTAATTAAAATTAAATTTTTTATTATTTTATTTTTAATAAAAGCACACGTTTATAATTCTAGAAACATATTAATCATTGTGTTTTTCTTACTATTTGCCTTTTAGTCAATACTCTGAAGTTATATACTCTTGAATAATTTAGATTGAGAGATTACTTTTAACAAACAAAAGTGATCACTGTTGTTATTAGTTTCTACTGTATATTTATATTATGGACTTTAAAATCACAACACAATATTGTTCAATTCTATCATTTGTAGATATATAATGAACCATTTCCTACATAAAATGTCTGTAACACATATTGAACTGAATCATTATTCTTTAAAAATTGTCACTAATATCTTTTATTAGCTCATCACTAGATTGTGTGCAATTCAGTGCTTCAGTAATTAAAAGTATACATATGTATATATGTACCTAAATACATACATATACATACACACATATAGTAGAGGGGATTTCTTCCTTCATTAAATCCTATTGTAAAGTTAGAAGAACTTTAAGCCCTTAATCAACTCACTGTATTTATCTACATTTGAAAACATCTATCTCAAGTCATCTAAGAGTCAGGACAGCAAAAATATCTAGGCATATTAAAGATTATTACAAAAAGAATTAAACCAGTTGGAAGTGTGTTTATTCTAGTAGTCATTGTCCTGTAAAGATTATTGTCTTATTGTTATAGCGAATTCCAGGGAGACATGAGCTATAAAGAGATTAAATAACATCTTATATCTGCTTTGAACTGATGCTTTGAGAAGATGTTTGGAACATTTGGAGTAAGTACTTTGCAATTACATAAGAGGTTGACTTGAAGATACATGTATTATAGACTTAGAAACTTTTCCATTTGCTCAGTTCAGGAAAACAATCAGTTGCATGATTTCTTTGGGAAACACAATCTCAAGGAGGCAGAGAGAGATGAAATAATAAAAAAATTAATTTCTATGAATATATTGAATTTATTGGGAAGGATAATAGATGTGTGTAAAATTATTTTTGGTATAATTTTAAAGAATATTCCTATATTATGCTAAATAATGAATAGTAACATCTGCATTGAAGATTTTTACTTATAATTACATTTAACTTCTCAGCATAGAAGAAAACAATACTATTGAAAATAATTCATCCTATTCCATCTCATAGGAATATTTGTGTTTTGACTTTTTAGTCTTTATGGTTTTGTGCCTGAATTAATACATTTTCAAATGATCATTTCCAGCTTGCCATTAAAACATAAAGAAGGAAGACAGTATAAAATAAAGCTAAATTAAAATATTGAAAGGAACTCTCATGTTGGGAATGGAAAAGAAAGCACTACAGTGTTAGTACCTAAATTTTTATATTTGCAATAAAACCACAGCAGCTCACAAAAGAAAAGTTTTTCATGGTTGCTTTGGGTAATTGTTTCTCAACACCAGCAGTTCTCTTAACAGTAGCAACAAGCATAATTTTATGGTTGGGGGTTACCACAACATGAGGAACTGTATTAAAAAGTCCTAGTATAAGGAAGATTGAGAACCACTGCCCTAAAGAGACTTGAGATTAGGTGTGTTTATCTAGCTTAGAATTTGATTTTTCTTTCTCTAGATTTGGATGATGGCTTGCTCATTCATTCTTTCTCTCTCCCCAGAAAATGGTTTTAAAAGTACTTTAAGTCTAATATTTATTATGTGACAAATTGAAATACTTAAAAATTAAGTAATCACATAACAAATTCATTTATGAAACTGATTCAGAAACAAATGACTACAACAGGTATTCAATTTTCCTTTGAAATAGATTTCCTGGACATTAATATCTTCATTTAGGCAGTTAAAAATAAAGTGGTCATTAGTTTGACTATTTCAGGGTTCAGAAGGGACTCCTTCTCGCCTCTCTATTTAAGAAAGTTTCGATGCTCTGGCTGCTACCATGACATCACAGTAGGTGAAGATTGGGGAGAGATGCCAGGGAGTTTGGGGACTCCTGTCTAGAGCTCTGCATGACAGTAAAGGGAACTCTTTGGTGTCTTTCCTAACTTCTTGCAATGCATTCTGAGTCAGGGCATAAGATCACTCAGGAATAACATTCTTTTGACACTGCTTGGTGATTTTTACTGTCATACTGTTGTTTCAACTGCCCATACCAAAAGCCACTTTTCAGTTCAAATGAATCTCTTTGGTATAAAGGGATGTCAGTACTAGATTTTCTCTGAGGAAGATACTTTGAGTTAGAATGAACCCTACAGAGAGCGAACCATACCTTTAAAACGTGTAGAATTCTACTCTTCCTGACAGCCTTCATCAGATAAAATCAGATATAGGAGGATTCAAAGGGCTCTCTGAAATGGCTCCAAAGAACCCCAGGAGCATCGTTTTTATTTTATTATCAAAGGACAAAACACTTATGGGTCTCTAGTGAGAGCTCAAATTTCCAGAGGGACCATACAACTTACACGGATGTATCTTCTCCCTGAGGGTTGGGCAGGCTAGTATCTTCTGTTTAGAAGATAAAAAGATTATACATGATGACCTTAAAGGCAAAATTCCAGGCCAGCCAGTTGCTTGTGCACAAAGCTTAAAGTCTCTAGAGAATAATGAAACTGAGGCAAAACAAAACACAATACCCAATTCTTTTTGCAGTTGTTATGCTTTTATGACTGTATGTTCCACTAGAATCTGTTCTTTCTGAGTTGATAGAATTCTCCCAATACCATGTATATCTTTTTGCAGTAGATGTGAAGGGTTACAGACAGCAGCCATAAGCAACAGTATTGAGGCCCCATTTTACTTCAGACAATGGACCAGTGGTCTCTGTGTCTTAATCTCATTTCCCTTAGTTTACAGCCATGAAGACTGACACAAACAACTATTTTCTTCATGTGGCTCAAGGACTATGAGAGTAGCTGAAAAGCTTCCAAAAGATCAACACAATCAAAACTGTTTCCATAGTGATATTTTGAAAAGTTTTGTCTTTTTCCAATGTCATTCTCTCATGCATACACATTGAAACTTTCTGGAAGTTATCTATATGTATTATCACAACACAAGGGTGGCAGAAGATATGACACAGAGCTGTCAACTGTTAAAGCCAAATTTTAATGCTCATAAAATTGTGAAGTATTGTAATTTTTACAGCCTTTAATAAAATAAAAATTTCATAAAAGACAACACTCATATTGATCTATTATGGGAGCCTTTTAAAAAGAAGCCTTCAACATACTGTATTCAACCTGCAATACTTACTATAGCCTAATGGGTCCAAACAGATATTCAATAAATGCTTATGGAATGTGTAAATAAAGATGAATGTAAAGTAATTTTCTAATAAACTCCTAGTTTTAATTTCTATTATAAATATCAATACCTATACCACTTGAAAATATTGTGTCTTCAGTAACTTTTAAGAGCATTAAGATTTTCTGAGATCAAAGCATTGGGACATAATTGTGGTAAATGATAATCCCCACTTTAGTAAGGATTAGAGTTAGAAACATATGATCTTTAGTTATTACTTGAAGCAAGGCTTGGGTTATGGCCCAGCTCGTAGAATGGTTGCTTATCATGCATAAAGCTCTGGGTTGAATTCCCAGCACCACATAAAACCTGAAGTGGTAACACAGGCTTGTAATCATAGTGCTCAGGAGGGGGAGGGAGGAGGGTCAGAGGTCAAGTCATCTTCAGTTGTTTAGAGAGCTCAAGTCCATCTTAACAAAGCAAAGCAAAGCAAAATAAAACAGAGCAGAAGAGAGCAGACAAAGCAGAGCAAAACAACACCCTCCACCCTGTATTCCCTTTGTGTTGCTGCTATAAGAAACACACTTGTTATCTCAGTTTTATTGGTCACAAGCTTTGACATTAGTGCAATAGATCCTATTTCCAAGTCTCCAAGATTAACTCAGGATCATGTTAGGTCTGTGTATTCACTGGAGGTTTGAGGTCCAGCTCTGAATGAAATGGTTTTTGGAAAAACTCTAAGCTTTGTGACTGTAGGATGGAAGTCTGTCTGGGGCTGCTCTGAGCTCTTTGTGGCCTCTCTCTCCTGACACATAACTCTACTGGGGTTAATTACTTTTGTGTTGCTATGACCAAATGCCTGGCAGTGAAAACCTAAGTGACAAAAGGTTTATTTCTTTTGGTCTGTGATTTGAGAAGACACAGTCTCTTGTGGCAGGGAAGGCATGATAGTTCCTGAGTGTGTGGCAGAGGAAGCAGAAAGAGCTAGGCTAGAACCAAGAGTGATGGTCACTTGCAAAGCCTCTCACACCTCCCAGTGACCTAACTCTGACAGACAAGCCTATCTCCTGAAGGTTCCACAGCTGTCATAATAGTCCTATGAGATGGAGACCCACTGTTCAAAACTTGATTCCATACAGTACCTTTTTTGTTTTTTTAATTTTTTATTTAACTTTTATTAATTACACTTTATTCATTTTGTATCCCCCACCATAAGCCCCTCCCTCTTCCCCTCCCAATCCCACCCTCCTTCTCCCTTCGTCACCCATGCCCCTCCCCAGTCCACTGATAGGGGAGGTCCTCCTCTCCTTCCTTCTGATCTTAGTCTATCAGTTCTCATCAGGAGTGGCTGCATTGTCATCTTCCGTGGCCTGGTAAGGCTGCTCCCCCCTCAGGGGGAGGTGATCAAAGAGCAGGCCAATCAGATTATGTCAGAGGCAGTCCCTCTTCCCATTACTATGAACCCACTTGGACACTGAACTGCCATGGGCTACATCTGTGCAGGGGTTCTAGGTTATCTCCATGTGTGGTGCTTGGTTGGAGTATCAGTCTCTGAAAAGATCCCTGTGTTCAAATTTTCTGGTTCTGTTTCTCTCCTTGTGGAGTTCCTGTTCTCTCCAGATCTTACTATTTTCCACTTCTTTTATAAGATTCCATGCACTATACAGTACCTTTAAGACTCAAATATCATGCTTCTCCATGTTCACATCAAGCAATGGCTTGTTGAGATTTTCATGCATCACAGGTATCTCTGACTTCTTCCTCAGCCACGTGACAAATAAAACATCCAGGACCCCCCACTGACAGAGCATACCCAAATGATCCCCACCTGATGCAGTGTAGCATGAATTGGGTGGAGGACATTCAGAGGCCTGGGCACCACTAAGATGAACGAGTAAGTGGAGGAGAGATGGGAAAGAAAGAAAAGCAAAATGCTATGTGCACAATGAAGAGAGGCAGAACTGGGGATGGGAGTGTAGTGAGGAACAGCCTGATGGGAGTATCCTGTGCTGCCAGCTGGAGCCATGGTGAGGTCTTGGCTTATGCTGCCCCCAAGGACCATGTCTGAGTCCATGGCCCTGCAACAGTGGCAGGTGCAGAGAAGATATGTCTGTGTGGATGTCTGTGGCCCATGTTATCACCAAAAACCATTCAGGTCTCTCTAGTCTAGGCTGCTCCCTGGGGCCATGTTGATGTCAGTGATGGCCCTATCCCTCACTAACTGGGGAGAGCTGGCCCTGCCTCTTACAACAAGAGTACTCAGGAGAGCTGTCAGTCTAGCTGACCACCCAGGCCCAGATCTAGGGCTTTGAGTTGGCTCACTTCAACATCTACCTGATCTATAAACTGCTCGAGCTCATGGGAAGGGCCAGTCTTACAGAACCAAAGCTGCAGGCTCTCAGTGAGACAGGACAACAACAGGCTGTTCTAGAAGAGTCCCAGTGGGTATCCAGTGTTAATAGTGTATCAGAAGCCAGAGGCTTCAAACTACACCAATGACTCATTGCAATGAACATTTGCAAGTAAAACTGTTTAGGCAAAGGGTATACTGTGTGACATATCAGGACACACAGCTGCTTCCATAGGGAGATTTTTTTTTTCCTTTTGGATGGAGGGAGGTTGCAAGGGTGGAGAATAGATATGGAAGGATGGGAAGATGAGCGAGACTGGGTTGCATTAGATGAAATTCACAAAGAATCAATAAAGAAATCTAGAAGTTATAGGGCTCACCTACTTATTACACAAAAACCTCTACACAGTAAGAGCAACTGATTTGCCAAGTTCCTTATTCAGTATCCAGAAGAGGTCTTTAGACAGCACTGTGTTCTTTAGACAGTTATCTGGCTATTGATATGTTGATGCTATGAAAGCAACAGTATAACAGTAATGACTTTAAATTTAATTCCAGAAGATAACCATTGAAATTTCTATGTTTTATTCTGTGATGTGATTATTCTAATGTAGCAAAGATTTCTTCAAATTCCAGATTTATAGAATTTTAACCGAGTAAACACTTATTGGCCATCCTATTTACTACCCATTGACCCAGACTCTCTTTTGAGTATCATAATGAGCATTTAGAGGTATGTTTATGGAATACATGGCAGTGATAGTTTCAGCATGCCTTGCCTCAAAGATGGAAAATTAGTGTGGCCTAGGGATAAATTTGAGGAAGCCATTAATTCATCCAATAAGGTCATGACACATTTTCATACCTTTACTTTTTAAACCATAATAAATAATTGAGCATGAAAATTGCCTGATAGCTAAATCAAATTCTTTTATAGACTAACACTTCCTGTGGATGTTATGTTCTTAGAAAATTCTGCTAAAACTCACAATGAATTTGATTCTAACTTTCAGTAGTGTTACATGACTTGCAGATACAGTGTGGCTACACATTCCAAAAATCCCAGTATCACATTGTATTACAATATGACAATAGACAACATAGTAAAGAAATATCAGCATTGATTTCCCAGTAAATATGACTGGGCATAGGTTATAATAGGCATTGCTATTAAATATAGAAATCATTACAATTTGGAACGGCATGTTTTTTTTTTTTCTGCATTCTACATCAACTGAGAACAATGTCAGTCACTCCATCTCAGTATAAAAAATTATAACTGGCTTCCATTGTATCCAGGGAAAGCATTTTTTTTCCTGTGGTGGGGATTTGGTGTAATTCAGAACGATTTCCCATCTGTGTTATAAGGTATGTCTTATTCTGACACATTCTTAGGATGCAGGCATCATGGTTCATCAATGAGAGTTACCAGGGCCTAGAAAATTTAGATCAACTGCAAAATCCCCCAAGTGTTTTCCTTTTGCTTATGCATATAGGATGAACAAATTGCCTGAGGTAACTTTGGCTTCCACCTGTGTCATGGCAGCCAAGAAGTCCTGTTGGGTTAGGAAACAAGACCTGTGTATCTCGCTAAGCTCCATCACTAAATAAAATTACTTCTTGAGTGGCATGGCACATTTCACTGGAGTGTCATGATAGTTTAGGCAAAGCTCCGTTCTCTCCATCTCAGGAGACAATTAGTATAAGCTGATAATTTTAATTGACACTTTTTCCTTTGAGTCTCACTCTTCATTAAAAGTAAATTCAGCTTGTCTCATGATACCTCAGTAGGTACGTTTTTCCCAGCACCCTTTTATTTGTCTTAAGGGACAATCACTTTCTTCTTGTTGTCATTGTGAAGTAATGGCCTGAGTACAATTGGGATATAGGTTAGTTGCCAAAATATTGTGTTCCTCTGCATTAGAGTTGATAAGTGGCATCCTGCCAAGACACAACTGAGCCTACGAAATAGTACTCCCTGTAACTTTGTTTCAAGGTGAGGATAATTCCCAGGGAATTCAGAGTCACCAGATAATACCTGATTTTTATCATATTGTACAACTCAACAAGGATAATATGTATCTTCACGGTATTTGATGGTGTGTTATAACACTGCAGAACTATTTTTGTCTATTTATAATCAAGGACCTTTCTGAGCATTGATCATCTTATCATTGAGCACAGTGTTAGAGAGTGATGAGTTAGCTACAAACTGTATATCATCTGGTATGGCCAAATTCCACGAAATGTCTCTCTAAACGACTGTCTTCATAATGTATGTCTCTAAAAAAACAAGAATCACAGTTACAGGTCCATTAGTACTTTCCTATTCAGCCATTAATATCTGGCCTCTTTTGTTACCATAGCATACTGTCAAAAAATTTCTCTAAGCAGCAGTGTATTGTTTAGTTTATTTTTGCTTACTACATTATTTTATCTATTTAAACTCAGTTTCCCACACTAGGAAGGCATACTAGGTTCAACCACTGTGCTGCTCAAATACTGACAGCAATGTCATTTGAGTATGTCTCTTTCCCTTTCATAGAAGGACACAAATCCATAGTCATTGGGAAATCCTCTCAACCATAAGGTGACACAATGTGACATCTTCCATCAACCCAGTTTTGCCATAAGGGGCAAAACCACTCAGCATTCTGTGGTAATCCTGATGCAAATGGGGAAGGCATAGTTTCTTTACAGTGATCATCCCTCCTGAAGTAATAGCTGCAGCTCTAACCCAGGGGCAACTGTCTATGGTAGGAGGAAAGTTGAGATAATGGGAGGAAGAATTGTATAATGAAACTGCCACTCATAGTGAGAGGGAAACGCAGCCTGATGTTATTAGACATACTCCAAGGCATTCCCCCTAACGACATTCATTGAGGCGAATCTGGGATCTTGACTGACACCACAGAAAAGAATGTCATGCTGTGCTAGTATGAAGCAAAGCTGGGTTTATTACATAAAGATGAGAGAAAGATGTAGTGCACACTTAGACTCAAGTGTAGACATTAGCAGGCAAAGCTTATAATTACCTATTGAACATATAATAATGGCAATATATTGGATTTTAAGAATGGAAGTTACAGTGTTCAGTGGATATAACTTACAATCAAGTTCAAAGATTACGTAATGCCAGAGCCTGGCAGCAGAATCAAACAGTTCCTGAGTGGTGAGGGAGGATTGAAAGAAAACAAAAACAACAAAAAACCAAAAAAACCAAAAAACCAAAAAACCAAAAAACAAACGACATATGGTATCAGTTTCAGAGGGCTGTCAGTAGAAACTATCATGCCTAGTTTATTGCACAATCCCTTTTATTTAGTTAGAGCAAAGCACCTCAATACAATGAAGGGGTTCATCAAGAAGACAAACTTGTTTACCTCAACGATCTGTCTGTGTGATCCTCATACAAACAAAAGAAAAAGAACTTGGCAAAACATCCTGCTTATCTCTGTCTCCAGGTGAAGGCCAGGGTGAAAACATGTTTTTTTTTGCTGAAAAAGCAATAACAATGCAGCCTGACACAAGCAGCTCTCCACAAGGCAAAGTTTGAATTACAGTAAGGTTTAAATATTCATTATTTTACTTATTTCCCTTTATAAATGAAATTATAAGATGGTTTATGAGTTACATGGTATAGGTTTATAGAAGGAAAATGAGGTCCAATAATGTTTTTAATTTTTAATTTTTATATTAATTACAGTTTATTCACTTTGTATCTCAGCTGTAACCCTCTCCCTCATCCCCTCCCAAACCCACCCTCCTTCCCTCACCCCCTCCCATGCCCCTCTCCAAGTCCACTGATAGGGGAGGTCCTCCTCCCTTTCCATCTGACCCTAGCCTATCAGGTCTCAAAAGGACTGTCTGCATTGTCTTCCTCTGTGGCCTGATAAGGCTGCTCCCCCATCAGGGGGAGGTGATCAAAGAACCAGCCACTGAGTTCATGTCAGAGACAGTCCCTGTTCCCCTTACTAGGGAACCAACTTGGAGACTGAGCTTCCAGTAACTATATCTGCAAAGGGATTCTAGGTTATATCCATGCATAATCCTTAGTTGGAGTATCAGTCTCAGAAAAGACCCCTGGGCCCAGATTTCTTGGTTCTGTTGCTCTCCTTGTGGAGCTCCTGTCCCCTCCAGGTATTTCTTTTCCTTTTATTTTTTATTTTTTATTTTTTTTGAGATTCTTTTTTAAAATTTTTTTATTAATTACACTTTATTCATTTTGTATCCCCCCATAAGCCTCTCCCTCCTCCCCTCCCAATCCCACCCTCCCTCCCCTTTCTGCATGCATGCCACTCCCCAAGTCCACTGATAGGGGAGGTTCTCCTCTTCTTTCTGATCTTAGTCTATCAGTTCAAATCAAAATTGGCTGCATTGTCCTCTACTGTGGCCTGGTAAGGCTGCTCCCCTCTCAGGGGGTTAGAAGATTTTTTTGTTTTTTTTTTTCTTTTTTAAATTATTTTTATTTTCATTAATTACAGTTTATTCACTTTGTATAACCCCCTGTACCTTCCTCCATCCTTCCCTCCCAATCTCACCTTCCCTCTTCTCTACCATGTCCCTCTCCAAGTCCACTGATAAGGGAGGTCCTCCTCCCCTTCCCTCTTACCCTAGTATATCAGGTTTCATCAGAAGTGGCTGCACTGTTTTCTTCTGTGGCCTGATAACGCTGCTTCCCCCTCAGGGGGAGGTGATCAAAGAGCAGACCACTCAGTTCATGTCAGAGACAGTCCCTGTCCCCATTACTATGGAGGCCAGTTGGACACTGACCTGCCATAGGCTACCTCTGTGCAGGGGTTCCAGGCCATCTCCATGAATGGTCCTTGGCTGGAGTATCAGTTTCAGAAAAGACCGCTGTGCCCAGACGTTTTGGATCAGTCCTGTCCTCTCCAGGTCTTACTATCTCCCACTTCTTTCATAAGATTTCCTGTACTCTGTTCAAAGTTTGGCTGTGAGTCTCAGCATCGGCCTCAATACCCTGCAGGATAGAGCCTTTCAGAGGCCCTCTGTGGTAGGCTCCTGTCCTATTCCCTGTTTTCTCCCTCCTCCGATGTCCATCCTCTTTGCCTTTCTGAATGGGGATTGAGCATCTTAGCCAGAGTCCTCCTTCCTCATTAGCTTCTTTAGGTGTACAGATTTTAGTATGTTTATCCTATATTATATGTCGAATATACACTCATGAGTGAGTATATACCCTGTGTGTCTTTCTGCTTCTGGGATACCTCACTCAGGATGATCTTTTCTAGTTCCCACCATTTACCTGCCAATTTCATGATTTCCTTCTTTTTTATCGCTGAGTTATATTCCACTGTGTAGATGTACCACAATTTCTGTATCCTTCCTCAATTGAGGGGCATCTGGGCTGTTTCCAGCTTCTAGCTATTTCAAATAAAGCTGCTACAAACATAGTTGAGCAGATATCTTTGTTTTGTACTTGAGCGTCTTTTGGTTATATGCCTAGGAGTGGTATAGCTGGATCTTCAGGAAGCACTATTCCTAATTGTCTGAGATAGCACCAGATTGATTTCAAAAGTGGTTGTACAAGTATACATTCCCACCAGCAGTGGAGAAGGGTTTCTATCTCCACCTTCTTTCATAATATTTCCTGCACTCTGCCCAAAGTTTGGCTATGAGCCTCAGTATCTGCTTTGATACCCTGCTGGGTAGAGTCTTTCAGAGGCCGTCTGTGGTAGGCTCCTGTCCTCTTCCCTGTTTTCTCCCTCTTCTGATGTCCATCCTGGTTGCCTTTCTGGGTGAGGTTTGATCATCTTACCCAGGATCCTCCTTTCTTAGCTTCTTTAGGTGTATAGATTTTAATACGTTTATCCTATATGTCTAATATCCACTTATAAGTGAGTATATACCATGTGTGTCTTTCTCCTTTTGGGATACCTCATTCAGAATGATCTTTTCTAGATCCCACCATTTGCCTGCAAATTTCATGATTTTCTCATTTTTGATTGCTGAGTAAATGTACCATAATATCTGCATCAATTCCTCCTTTGAGGAACATCTGGGTTATTTCCATATTATGGCTACTGAAGTCCCATCTAGAGCAATAAGACAACTAAAGTAGATCAAGGGGATACTAATCAGAAAGGAAGAAGTCAAAGTATCACTATTTGCAGATGATATGACATTATGCATAGTGACTCCAAAAATTCAACCAGAGAACTCCTTCAGTTGATAAACATATTCAGCAAAGTGACTGGATAGAAAAACAACTCAAAAAGAGGGACTGCCTCTGACATAATCTGATTGGCCTGCTCTTTGATCACCTCCCCCTGAGGGGGGGCGCAGCCCTACCAGGCCACAGAAGAGGACAATGCAGCCACTTTTGACGAGAACTGATAGACTAAGATCAGAAAGGAGAGGAGAACCTCCCCTATCAGTGGACTTGGGGAGGGGCATGCATGCAGAAACGGGAGGGAGGGTGGGATCAGGAGGGGAGGAGGGAGGGGGCTTATGGGGGGATACAAAATGAATAAAGTGTAATTAATAAAAAATTTAAAAAAAGTTAAAAAAATAACCAGTAGCCTTCCTGTACATGAAAGACAAACTGGCTGAGAAAGAAATTAGGCAAAACTACACTCTTCACAATAGCCATAAATAAGATAAAGTACTTTGGTGTGATTCTAACCAAGCAAGTAAAAGACCTGTTTAAAAAAAAAAAAAACAAAAACCTTCAAGTCTCTGAAGAAAACACTCTTCACAATAGCCATAAATAACATAAAGTACTTTGGTGTGATTCTAACCAAGCAAGTAAAAGACCTGTTAAAAAAAAAAAAAAAAAACCTTCAAGTCTCTGAAGAAAGAAATTGAAGAAGATATCAGAAGATGGAAAGAACTCCCATGTTCATGGATCGGTAGGATTAACATAGTTAAAATGGCCAGCCTTCCTGTCAAAATCAATCTACAGATTCAATGCAATTGCCATCAAAATACCAACACAATTCTTTACAGACCTTGAAAGAAAAATTCTCAATTTCATATGGAAAACAAAAAACTCGGAATTGCTAAAACAATCCTGTACAACAGATCATCTGGAGGTATCTCCATTCCTGATTTGAAGCTGAACTACAGAGCAATTATAATAAAAAACTGCAAGGGACTAGCATAGAAACAGATGGTGGATCAATGGAATCAAATCGAAGACAAATAAACCCACATACTTACAGATACTTGGTTTTTGACAAAGAAGCCAAAATCATACAATGGAAAAAAGACAGCATCTTCAACAAATGGTGCTGGTCTAAATACATGTCTACACGTAGAAAAATGCAAATAGATCCATCGTTATCATCCTACAAAAAAAAAAAAAAAAAAAAAAAAACAACCAAAGTCTAAGTTGATAAAAAACCTCAACATAAAACCAACAATGTTAAATTTGAAGGTCATATGATTTTCTTCTTAAAGCCAAATCTGTTTTCTATGTTAACACTTTGACCGAGATCTCTCTCTAACAAAATGGTGTATTGTCTCTTTCAGTACTCTTCATGGTGAGTGATTGGTTTGTTTTAGAGTGTGTTTTCAACTGTTTCTTGATCACATCTGTAAGAAATACAAACCAGAACCTAGATTTCTCTTCCTACAGATCCCCAAATTCCTTTTCTCTATCTTTCTTGAAGATTAGTATACCTGCCTAACACATTTCCCAAGTCCCATTAAAAAATGGAGGAAATTGAGTGGAGATGCTCCCATGGTCCTTCCATGATGATGTGTGATGATGAAAACGGACAAGTTAGCTTTTCAAGCTTGCTGTGTTGGGAGATAAATGGTTTATTCTGAAACTATTAATCTGAGCATGGTATATGACATATATTATTGCTATTTTTTGTCACTACTTATTGTTGAACTAGAAGCTATGATGTTAACTTAGTCTGAACAAATGTGATGTTTTTCTGAACAAGCAGTTCTTTACTTCTTTATTCACAGTGTTGTGTAGTCAATCATCCTTGTAGTCACTACTTTATAGTTTCGTTTAGGAGAATATGCAATTTTAAGCATCTTTTCTTTCTTTTGCAACTGGATGCTTTAGAACAGTGGTTCTTAACCTGTGCATAATGAACCCTTTGGTGGTTGCAAATCAGATATCCTGAATACACATTATAACTTAAACAGTAGCAAAATTACAGGTATGAAGGAACAACAAAATAATTTTATGGTTGGGCGTCAACACAACATGAGGAACTGTATTAAAGGGTGGCAGTATTAGGAAGGTTGAAAACCTTTTATCTAGAGCAGTCTCTAGATAAAACTCTTAGTATTGATCTTCCTGCTACTATTGATATTTTTGGGGGACTTGTACATTTTTTTAGTAATGTCATTATTTCTGTGAACTATAATCCCCATTCCCACCATCGTCTTAGCCTCAAAGATCATTATATTTCAGGGTACTCAGGCTTGGGTCCATCTGTTGTCATCCTGATTGGGAAGATGAGGCAGGGATCTTTTCCAGCTTACTTTCTTGACCACATCCAATTAGTAATCAGCTGTGGGCTTATTGACATAGGTGTCTAACAGTATGCAAGGGTATGTACCAGTCAAATTGGGCTTCACTGAAGGCCTAAAGCAGTATTTGAGGTTTTTTTGATCTCAGGGTTCTCCTCTAAGCCTTTAAGTTCTCTAGTTTGTTCTTCAAAACTAGCCAGCACACAGATCAGCCTGTGTTCCAAATCAAACTGATATACTTACCTCGTTCTACTACTCTTCTGTAGTCACCCCTAATATCTTTTGTCACATCTTAGTTTGAAATTCTTTGTGAATTGTAGCAAATCAAGTCAATTCTTCAGGAGTGAGTGAGAGTCTGCTTCCACCATGAAACATTTCTGAGTCAGGATTAGTATGGGAGTGTTTTGAAAGAGTTAAAAATGTACATAAAAACCAATATGATTAAAATAATAAATCTACATTGTGTCATTTTAACTGAATTTATATTTCTTTTTAAATGCATGTTTTATTTTATTTTATTTTTTTCTTATCAGTTACATTTTATTAACTCTGTTTCCCAGCTGTATCCCATTCCCTCATTCCCTCCCAATCCCACCCTCCCTCCCTCCTCTCCACCATGCCCCTTTCCAAGTCCACTGATAGGGAGGGACCTCCTCCCCATTCATCTGACCCTGTTTTATCAGATATCTTCAGGACTGGCTGCGAAGTCCTCCTCTGTGGCCTAACAGGACTGCTCCTCCCTTGGGGGGTGGGGAGGTCAAAAAGCCAGCCATTGAGTTCCTGTTAGAAATAGTCCTTGTTCCCCTTACTATGGGAAACCAATTGGTTACTGAGCTACCACGGGGTACATCCGAGCAGAGGTTCTAGGTTATATCCATACATGGTCCTTGGTTGAATGTAAGTCTCAGGAAAGTCCCTGTGCCCAGATATATTTGGTCCTTGTGGAGCTCCTATCCTTTCCCCATCATACTAACTCCCCTTCTTTCATATGATTCCCTGTACTCTGACGAAGGTTTGGTTATGAGTCTTAGTATCTGCTTTGAAAACACTGCTAGTTAGAGTCTTGCAGATGCCTTCTGCAGTAGATTCCTGTCATACGTTCAATGCACATCCCATCTGTCTTTATAAATGAGGATTGATCATCTTACCCCATGTCCGCTCTCTTGATTATCTTTTTTAGGTGTATAGATTTCAATGTTTATCATATCTTATAGGTCTATATAAGCGATTATATACCATGTTTGTCTTTCTCCTTCTGGGATATTTCACTCAGGATAATCTTTTCTAGATCCCACCATTTGCCTGCAAATTTCATGATTTCCTCCTTTTTGGTTGCTGAGTAGTATTCCATTGTGTAAAAATACCACAATTTCTGTATCCATTCTTCCGTTGATGGACATCTGGGTTGTTTTCAGGTTCTGGCTATTACAAATAAAGCTGCTATAAACATGGTTGAGCAAGTATCCCTTTTGTGTACTTGAGCAAAGTTTGGGTACATACCTAGCAGTGGTATAGCTGGGTCTTGATGGAGCACTATTCCTAATTGTCTGAGAAAGCGCCAGATAGATTTCCAGAGTGGTTGTACCATTTTACATTCCCACCAGAAGTGGAGGAGGGTTCCCGTTTCTCCAGAACCTCTCCAGCATGTGTTGTCACTTGAGTTTTTCATCTTGGCCATTCTGATGGGTGTAAGGTGAAATCTCAGGGTCGTTTTGATTTGCATTTCCCTAATGGCTAATGACGTTGAGCATTTCTTTAAGTGTTTCTCTGCCATTCGATATTCCTCTGTCGAGAATTCTCTGTTTAGCTCTGTTCCCCATTTTTTAATTGGATTACTTGGTTTGCTGCTTTTCAGCTTCTTTAGTTCTTTGTATATACTGGATATGACTCCTCTGTCAGATAAAGGGTTAGTGAAGATTCTTTCCCAATCTGTAGGCAGTCATTTTGTTTTGATGACGGTGTCCTTTGCTTTACAGAAGCTTTTCAGTTTCATGAGGTCCCATTTATTGATTGTTGCTCTTAGAGCCTGTGCTGTTGGTGTTCTTCTGTTCAGGAAGTTGTCTCCTGTGCCAATGAGTTCTAGGCTGTTCCCTACTTTTTCTTCTAACGGATTTAGAGTATTTGGTTTTATGTTGAGGTCTTTGATCCACTTGGACTTTAGTTTTGTGCAGGGTGATAAATATGGGTCTATTTTCATTTTTCTGCATGTAGACATCCAGTTGGACCAGCACCATTTGTTGAAGATGCTGCCTTTTTTCCATTGAATGGTTTTAGATTCTTTGTCAAAAATCGAGTATTCATAAGTGTGTGGCTTTATTCCTGGGTCTTCTATTCAGTTCCATTGATTCTCCTTTCTGTTTTTATGCCAATACCATGCAGTTTTTATTACTATTGCTCTGTAGTACAGCTTGAGATTGGGGATGGAGATACCTCCAGATGATCTGTTGTTGTACAGGATTGTTTTGGAGATTCTGGGTTTTTTGTTTCTCCATATGAAGCTGAGAATCTTTTTTTCAAGGTCTGTAAAGAATTGAGTTGGTATTTTGATGGGAATTGCATTGAATCTGTAGATTGCTTTTGGCAGGATAGCCATTTTCACAATGTTAATCCTACCAATCCATGAGCACGGGAGATCTTTCCATCTTCTGAGATCTTCTTCAATTTCTTTCTTCAGAGACTTGAAGTTTTTCTCAAACAGGTCTTTCACTTGCTTGGTTAGTGTCACCCCAAGGTACTTTATGTTATTAGTGGCTATTGTGAAAGGTGTTTCCCTGATTTCTTTCTCGGTCCTTTTGTCTTTGGTATACAGGAGGGCTTCTGATTTTTTTGAGTTGGTTTTGTATCCTACAACTTTTCTGAAAGTGTTTATCAGCTGAAGGAATTTTTGGTTGAATTTTTGGGGTTGCTCATGTGCTCATGTATACTATCATATCATCTGCGAATAGTGACACTTTGACCTCTTCCTTTCCGAGTTGTCTCCTCTTGATCTCCTTTAGTTGTCTTATTGCTCTGGCTAGGACTTCCAGTACTATGTTGAAGAGGTAGGGAGAGAGTGGGTAGCCTTGTCTTGTCCCTGATTTCAGTGGGATTGATTTAAGTTTCTCTCCATTGAGTTTGATGTTGGCTATAGGCTTGCTGTATATTGCCTTTACTATGTTTAGATATGTGCCTTGTATCCCTGACCTCTCCAAGACTTTAAACATGAATGGGTGTTGGACTTTGTCAAATGCTTTTTCAGCATCTAAGGAGATGATCATGTGGTTTTTCTCCTTCAGTTTGTTTATGTGGTGGATTACATTGATGGATTTCCATATGTTGAACCACCCTTGCATGCCTGAGATGAAGCCTATTTGGTCATGGTGGATGATATATTTGATGTGTTCTTGTATTCGGTTTGCAAGTATTTTATTGAGTATTTTTGCGTCAGTGTTCATAAGAGAGATAGGTCTGAAGTTTTCTTTTTTTGTTGGGTCTTTGTGTGGTTTAGGTATCAAGGTGACTGTGGCTTCATAGAATGAGTTTGGTAATGTTCCTTCTGTTTCTATTTTGTGGAATAGTTTGAGGAGAATTGGTGTTAGCCCTTCTTTGAAGGTCTGGTAGACTTCTAATGAGTTTGGTAATGTTCCTTCTGTTTCTATTTTGTGGAACAGTTTGAAGATAATTGGTGTTAGCACTTCTTTGAAGGTCTGGTAGAATTCCGTGCTGAAACCACCTGGCCCAGGGCTTTTTTTTGGAGGGGAGACTGTTAATGACTGCTTCAATTTCCTTGGGGGATATAGGGCTGTTCAGTCTTTCTACCTGATCTTGACTTAATATTGGAAGATGGAATCTATCAAGAAAATTGTCCATTTCATTTAGATTTTCAAATTTTGTGGCATATAGGCTTTTGTAGTATGACCTAATGATTGTTTGAATTTCCTCAGTGTCTGCAGTTATGTCACCCTTTTCATTTCTGATTTTGCTGATTTGGATAGATTCTCTCTGCTTTTTAGTTAGTTTGGCTAAGGGTTTTTCTATCTTGTTTATTTTCTCAAAGAACCAGCTTTTTGTTTCCTTGATTCTTTGAATAGTTTTATTTGTTTCTAATTGATTGATTTCAGCCCTGAGTTTGATTATTTCCAGCCGTCTGCTCCTCTTGGGTGTATCTGCTTCTTTTTTTTTCTAGGGTTTTCAGTTGGGCTATTAAGGTGCTTGTATGTGATGTTACAAATTTCTTCTTGAAGGCACTTAGTGCTATAAATTTTTCTCTGAGCACTGCTTTTAATGTGTCCCATATATTTGGGTATGTTGTGCCTTCATTTTCATTGAATTCTCGGAAGTCTTTAATTTCTTTCTTTATTTCTTCCTTAACCCAGCTGTCATTGAGTAGCAAGTTGTTCAGTTTCCATGTGAGTGTCGGGTTTTTGTTATTTCTGTTGTTGTTGAGGTCCAGCTTTAGTTCATGGTGGTCAGATAGAATACAAGGGATTATTTCAATCTTTTTGTATCTGTTGAGGCTTGCTTTATGACCAACTATATGGTCTATTTTGGAGAAGATTCCATGTGATGCTGAAAAGAAGGTATACCCTTTTGAGTTTGGGTGAAAAGATCTGTAGACATCTATTAGGTCCATTTGATTTAGGGACTCTGTAAGTGTTTTTATTTCCCTATTTGTTTTCTGTCTAGTTGATCTGTCCCTTGGTGAGAGTGGAGTGTTGAAGTCTCCCAGTATTAAGGTATTAGGATCAGTGTGTGATTTCAGCTGTAATATTGCTTCATTTACAAATGTAGGTACTCTTGTATTTGGGGCATAGATATTCAAAATTGTGATGTCCTCTTGGTGGATATTTCCTTTGATGAGGATATAGTGGCCCTCCTTATCTTTTTTGATTAACTTGGGTTGAAAGTCTATTTTATTAGATATTAGGATGGCTACTCCAGCTTGTTTTCTGGAACCATTTGCTTGAAAAACATTTTTCCAGCCCTTTACTCTGAGGTAGTGTTTATCTTTGTTACATAGGTGTGTTTCTTGGATTCAACAGAATGTTGGATCCTGTTTTCACAACTATTATGTTAGTCTGTGTCTTTTTAATGGAGAGTTGAGTTCATTGATGTTGATAGATATTAGTGACCACAATTGTTACTTACTTTTGATGTGGTGTTGGTGGTGTCATTGAGTTTCATTGCTTGTATTCTTTTGGGTTTTTTTTGTGTGTGTGTGTGTGTGTGTGTGTGTGTGTGTGTGTGTGTGTGTAGTTATCTATTTCCTCTGTTTACTTCGATGTAATTGTTTTCTTTGGTTTGGAGTTTCCCTTCTAGTAACTTCTGTAGAGCTGGGTTACTATGTAGATATTGTTTAAATTTGGTTTTGTCATGGAATATTTTGAATTCTCCGTCTATGTTGATTGGAAGTTTTGCTGGGTATAGCAGTCTGGGTTGGAATCTGTGGTCCCTTAAGGACTGCATGATTTCTGTCCAGACCCTTCTGGCTTTCATAGTTTCTGTTGAGAAATCTGGTGTGATTCTGATAGGTCTACCTTCATATGTTACTTGGCCTTTTTCCCTTGCTGCTTTTAGAATTTTTTTCTTTGTTCTGTAGGTTCAGTATTTTGACTATGATGTGACGTGAAGAATTTCTTTTCTGGTCTAGTCTACTTGGTGTTCTGTAGGCCTCTTGTATGTTTATGGCCATCTCCCTCTTTAAGTTGGGAAAGTTTTCTTCTATAATTTTCTTGAAAATATTTTCTGGACATTTGAGCCTGATGTCTTCTTTTTCTTCTACTCCTATTATTCTTAGATTTTGTGTTTTCATGGTGTCCTTGATTTCTTGGATGTTTTGTATTTGGAACTTTTCTGATTTTATTTTTTTCTTTGAGAGACGTGTCAATTTCTGCAAGTGTATCTTCGGCTCCTGAGATTCTTTCTTCCATCTCTTGTATTCTGTTGGTGATGCTTACCTTTGTAGTGCCTGATCTTTTCTCTATGTTCTCTAGCTCCAGGTTTTTCTCTATTTGTGTTTTCTTTATTGATTCTCATTCTGTTTTCATGTCTTGCACCATTTCCTTCATCTGTTTGAATGTGGACTCCTGTTTTTCAATGACGGCTTCTATGTTTTTGTCCGTTTCCTCTCTATATATCACTAATTGTGCCTCTACTTCTTTGGCTATATTTGCCTGTATTTCTATGAGAGGTTTGTTTATTTCTTCTTTATTTGCCTTCATTTGTGTGGACATTTCTTTGAGAGCTTTGTTCATTTCCTCTTTGTTTGCCTTAATTTTCGTGGTTATTTCTCTGAGAGCTCTATTTTTTTCCTCTTTGTTTGTCTTGATTTCTTTGGCTATTTCTCTGAGGGCTTTGTTCACTTCATCTTTATGGGCCTCTAATAGCTGGAGAAACATAGTTTTGAGGTTGTTTTCTTGTATATCTAGTGAATTAAAGTGTCTATTGGTTTGTGGGGTTGCTGGTGAGGTCATTATGTCCTGATTTTTGTTGGGGTGTGTTCTTACGTCTGCCTCTAGCCACCTGGTTATTTATACCCCTCACTGTTTGTTCTTCGAGTTTATAGTTCGGGCTATGATCGTCTCTTTCTGTTTTATGGACTGTTTTTTCAAGAAGATGAGAGAGGTTCACTGGTTTGGGAGTGTGAGTTGTGGTTTCAGTTTTGCCTAAGTAAGGAATATGACGCTGGCGTTTTTCACATGCGCTTTTAGCGGGCACAGTGTGCATGCACAGATTCTCTGACTATTGCAATGGCCTGCAGGCCACTATTATGCAGTTCTTTCTGGGATCCAGGGATTGTTTGCTTGGATTACACTGGTGGACCCACAAGGCAGAGTCTTCAACGTTGGGGTTGCTATCCCAAGAATCCCTATGATGCCCACAGTAGGGGTGTGGGTGGCAGGGATCTTGTCTGGTTGCTTCTGTGGAGAGGCCCTGGGTCTTGGGCAAACTCTCCCTAGAAGGCTCACTCACTCCCTTGCAGGACCAGTTGGAATGCACAGGGGTTCCCCTTGCTCTCTACTCTTTGTTTTGGACCTGCTGCGGAAGTGCACGGGTAGGGTAACAGTCAGCTCTGTGGCACTGTGGCAGCAGGTCTTGGTGTCCACTTGTCCTATGTGCTGCCCCTCTCTCCTTTCCTTCTGCCAGAAGGGGTTATGTTGGCTGGTCCCGGGGTAGCACGGGAAAGAGTTGGGTTGAGTGTTCTCAATCCCAGTTCCCGGGCCCAGATCTCTCTGCCAGAAGCAGCCTGGTGGTAGAACCCATATTTGCTGATTCCGGGAGAGTACCAGTTAGGGTTGAGTGTCCTCAGATCCAGAACTAGGGTTTCTCTTCCAGGGGCCACTGCGTGAGCTGAAGAGGGCGAGCTGTGTCCTGTGGCAGGCTGCCTCTCTGTCCTTCCCCTCTGACCTTCCTCTCCACTAGGGCAAGCTTATGGGCGCTCTCAGGGGAGTTCCAGAAGGGGTTGGGATTTCTCAGTCCCGATCCTGAGCTGGGGTTTCTCTGCCAGGGGTCGGGGGGGGCAGTGTTAGGACTTGGTGCTAGACCTTATTGCGCTGGACCCGGGAGAGTCTCAGGATGTGTTGAATGACCACAGTCCCAGATCCTGAGCTGAAGTTTGTTTGCTAGGAGCAGCCGGGAGCACTGGGGTCCAGGCGCTGTGAAGCCACTGTGCTGCTCTCTTCTCTGCCAGGGCAGGGTTATGGAGGTGTTCTCGTTCTCGGGGGAGTGCCCAAAAGGTTTCTCAGCCCCAATCTTGGGTTTTTTTTTCTTTTTTTTGTTTTGGTGGGAGCTACAGCTCTCGCTGGGGCTGGGGTACAGACAGTGTGGTCTGTGGCAGATTCTGCTGGATGCCGCTTGCCTCCTCCGCAGAGGGAGTAGGGTTTTGGGTGCCAGGAAGTGCCTGGGGATCATCTCTCGGGGTTTCTCCTCCTGAAGGAGTCTGCCATGACCTGATTTTAGATGGACTCAGATCATGGTTAGTCTCTTTCTTCTTGGAAGTCTAGATAACTCTGTTCTGGGTTGATCAGCCCCTTCACTCACCAATTTCCATGTGGCGGGTCCTCTCCCCTTCAACTAAGCTGCACACTAGCCGCAGCCATCTTCCAATCCCCTTAAGTCATTCTGTGGGTTTTGATAGAGGCACAATGTGCTCAACAGATGACCACCCTGAAAATCTTCTATGCTCCCCTTAGCCACTCCTCTTCCCCCAAACCCAGCCCACAGCTGATCCTTTTTTCTGTTTTTATAGTTTTGTCCTTTCCAAGCTCAGGCCTTGAAGTCCAACAAATCCAAACTCTGGGCAGCCCTGTCCTAGAAAGTCCCACCCCTGAATGAATCCTATACAAAGGCTATGTCTTCCCAGTTCCTTTCTGCCTTCTCAAAGGAGCAAAGGCAGCCACTGCTGGTCTCATCCCTCCAATAAATTTCTTTTAAGACAGGTGCTGCTGTGCTGTCTTGTTGGAAGAAGAGAAGAAAAAAGAATCAGAAAAGGAGCAGCATTCAGGCTCAAAAACTCTTTAGCTCATAAGGGTTGGGGCAACCCTCTCCTGGGAGCTGCAGTGTCTCTGCTGAGGAGGCCTCCTCTCAGAGAGGTTCCTGGGCTCCTGTGCCTCAGGATGCCCTTGGGATACTGTCCTACCTCAGAGCTGGGATACCTTCCTAGGCCTCTGAGTTGTGAGTGTCCTGGACACCCCTCCATCTGAGTACTGTCCAGGCAGGCCACCACAACCACCACCACCACCACTCTTCCCTCTAATGCCCAGGGTCATGGACATGCCAGGTAAGGAATAGCTAATAACCCACAGCCTAACTCAAGTTGAGATTAATGGTGCACAGAGGTGAGGTAGGAAACAAGATATGGTTACTGTTGGAGTTATACACAAGGGGGAGATGATGGCATCCTGCAGGCTAAGGGGCAGCGATAAACCATGATGGCAAAAGAGAATCTGAGATGCTGAGGCAGAGTGTGAGGTTCAGACATTTGAGCTGAGGAAGAAGCATGTCCACCCTGTTCCTTCTCTCAAGGATGAATGTACCTATGGGAAGATGGAGGTGGGGTGGGGCTGACAGGAGATACATGATTCCTGGGAGGTGTCTCTGAGAAACCCTTCCAGCTACTGTTTCTAATGGTGCTTGTAACAGGCTGGTAGACAACAAGGCTGGACCAAGCTGGGAGATAGCAGAGGCCTGGATGCCCTTTGTGATTCTCAGAATGAAGTGAGGTGAGGTCTCTGTGACCTCACAGGGTACATCCCTGCCACAGGAACAGTTGTGGTCTTAGCCTGGAGACAACTCAGAGTCCATCAAGGAGGGCTGAGATTCACAGCAAGCCCCTGTGTCTGCATAGCTGTGGGCTTTTTCCTAGGATGGACACCATCTGAAATTCATCACGTGAGTTACTCTCTCAGTTTGAGCCACTTCTTCACTGGGGTCTTTGTGAGGTGGGGAGACTAAACATGGTGAGGGACATGTATAAATAGGGACACGATTGTGAGGGAACTGAATCGTGAGGGATGATTCTCAGCATAGGAAGAGCAGGAAACAGCAGGGATCAGAAGTTCCATAGCAGTGGGACTGGCCTCTAAAGACCACAGGGAGAGGAATCACTTGACTTCCTCTCTGAGGAAGAGAGGCCGCTGAATGATGCCACACAGGTGTATCTGGATTGGGACTCAATCCTCTAGCCTAGGTGAGGAAGGATAATATAGTGAGGTTGTCATGTCCACCTCTGTCCAGCACACATTGCTTGTCCAGGGAAAGTAAACAAAGTACCCCTAGCACTGAACTGTGATACTTCAGTCCTGGCCAGTAGCAAACTTTTCATTTCTATTCAGATACCTGATAGAATATAGAAATAAACATCACTGTCAGTATCACAGAAAATACCATGACAATCCTCTCCCCTCTCATTCTGTACTTATAGACATATTTTAACTTTGTATGTGTGCTCATGGCTGCAGGTCCATATCCATATGTGTGAAAGTACATCGATGTCACATAACTTCCTCTACAAATATTCACATGGTTACATGAGAGAGTAATCTACGTTCAGGCTGTGTTAATAAGATTAGGTCCTCACCACAGGTACAGCCTCCCACTTTGCTGTGTGCTCAGCACAGTGTGGGAGAGCATGGTTTTCCTCACATTATAATCAGGCACATAGGAAGAAGCAGGAGAGAGGTGTGGTCAGGCCTCTGTTGCCTCATACCAGAGCTCATTGCCAAGGTAAAGGCTGTGGTGTTGGTGTGAGGGAACTCTGTCTACAATGTGGGCTGAAATTCAGAAGGAACTGCAGGTGTACAAGAAAGTTTGGGGTGTATTATGGGACAAATACATGCAGATTCCTGGGATGAAGTCCTGATTCAACCTCAGTGTGCTATGGTGGGGAGTGGAGGGTGATAGTGTATGAGGCCCAATGTCCCAAAGTGATAGTTAACTGCACCTGTGCTATAGCTGTAGACATGTTCAGTGAGTGTCAGTGAGTGTGCCAAGGAACTTGCCAAACTAGGACTTGGACATGACACAACTCACCAGAGAATGAGCCCAAGCTATGACCACACCCAGGTGACCATAGACAGGTACAGGATGAAGCTCTGCTGTTGTGCCCCAAGACAGGGACAACTGTCAGCTCTAGCAGCCATAGTGTGCAGGGCAGGTGGGAGATGCTCCACAGAGTCCTCCTGTCTGGGGTTCTGAGGGGAGTTAGCTTCTTCCCAGCAGGACTCTTGTATTTCCACCCAGAGTTGTCTCCAGCATGACTGAAGGCAGGGACTCTATAGGACTCTGCACTCTAGCACTCTACCTAACTCTGTACATTGTATACAATTCATTTCTTGTTTGTTTTTCAAGATAAGGTTTCTCTGTGTAGCCATGGCTGCCCTGGAATTCTCTTTGTCCCCTAGATTGTCCTTATGCTCAGAGATCCACCTGCTACTGCCTCTCAAGTGCTGTAATTGAAGGTGTGTACAATCATTGACTACCAACACTCTGCCTAACCCTGTGCACTATTAGCAGTTGACCTAAGCCAGCACACTCTACACATTTCCATTTAAGTTGTACATTACTTACTGTCCATATATCTAGGTGCAATTGTGTGTGTGTGTGTGTGTGTGTGTGTGTGTGTGTGTGTGTGTTTGTGTGCCTTCAGGTACATAGGCATGCTAGGAATAGTAGGAGCAAAGACCAGAATGGCTGTGACTCAGGCTCAAGGAAGTTGTTGAGGTGTTCCTTATGTTCCTTATGTAATACAACAGGAGAGCTGGTAAGAAGCTGAAACCTCAGTGGGCATAAGCAAGTCTGCAGAGTGTCACGCATATACTGTCTTTGGGCGAGGCCACCATACACAAGCCATCAAGAGAGGCCTCTGGAAGGTACTGTCAAGTGAGTACCTGGTCTAAGATTCAAGGCTGGAGCCCACAGAAAGATAAGACCAACTACTTCCACCACCCACCCTCAGCCAACACCTGTAGTTCAAGGTGGGAGGGAAGTGCTTCCCCGGGACCTTCTCCCAGGCTGCAGTACACATGAACTTTCCTGGAAACAGCCATCTTGACATTCATCTCACGGGCCCTTCCCTGCTCAGCCACAGACACTGATTTCCCTCTCCATCTAACTTCATACTAATAACTTCATTAGGAAACAAGCATTAACATATTTGTTGATGAATGTGTGTGCCCATATGTGGGTGAGAGATTGTGTCAGGTGTGTTTTTCTAGTAGTCTCCACCTGTATTTGTGAGAATAGGTGACAGCAGCTGAGGCAGAGCCAGCACCTATCACAGGACTCCAGTTCCCAAAGTGGGACAGGATGAAGCTCTCTGTCATGCTGTTCTCCAGGGAATGACATCCTCAGAAGTCACAGACTACCTCTTTAGGATCAGTAAGGAAAGCTTCATGACATCCTGCTATCTGGACAAGCCTACTTCAATCCTGTGTTTAATGGTGGTGAATGGATAGTGTGCAGGTCAAATTTTCAATCATCTTGGTACCCAGAATGCTGCAGATAGTACACTTCATGTCTCATGACAAGAGAGAGTTGTTGATAAACTGAAGAGCAGAAATGATAGATCAAGTCTTAAGTGTTGCTCACTAGAGTGAGGATGACCCATCCCTCTGACCTCGCTCGACCCAAAACTAAAGTTCTTAAGAGGAACAGGAGGAATGGGTGTGAGTCTGTTAATAGGAAATGATCATAAGAGAAGCCTTTGGCTATTGCCCCCAAATACCAGTCCAAAAGGCACTGTGTACCTGGACAGCCTTTCAGTTTTCCAAACAGAGAGAGCCTTGGCCTCTGTGACCTCACATGAAAGTTATTGTCATGATTGTGGGTGTGTCCCAGGTCTGTAAGCATCAGAGGCTACTAGAGTGGGCCAGGGCTAGGGGTGAACCAGGACAAGGTTGGCAGGGATGCCTTTCAGGTGAGTCAGTGCAGAAAATTATGTGGGTGAAGACGTGACTCAAATTAGTGTATAAACTTGTCAAGCGGCTTTAAAGAAGGGGGAGAACAGCATAATTCGAGGTCTGAGGGTTTCTAATATACAGGACAGATGTGAACCTGAGAAGAGTGTCAGTAGCAAGGACCACAGGGACATCCTCTCAGATCATGGCCATGAATAACTGCAGAGATGGGACAGCATCCCCACACAGCAGAAAGAGGTCATGTGAAGATGGACACAGCCGCCAGGTCCTTAGCAAGGCATCCTCTAGACATTGGAGGGCTAACATCTATTGTTTCTCTAAATAGCTGTGATATTCCATCATGGGATCTCAACACAGAAGGAAGGAAATGCCTCATGGTGCTACCTAGTGGAGACTCTCTTGTGGGTCTCACAACTTAGAATCATCAGTCTTTACACATGTGCTCACGGGCCCAACCATCCCAAGTACAGTCACATGAGGAAGGAGAGGATCTCTCCCAACATTCTCTCCCCTAAGTATTGGATATATGACTTGTTTTATCTGGACTCTCAGTAGTAAGTGTCTGTGATGCTCTGAGAACATTTGAGAAGCCAGAAAAGGACAGCCAGGGTTTTCCTGTATACACAGGCACAGGTCTAAATGTAGTGGAATGCCACCTGTAGTGCTCTTCATTAAAACTCTACTTTATTTGGATTGTTAGGCCTCTTCCTTCCTTCCGTCAACCACATAAACTTAAGTAGGAGAGAGAAAAGGTTCGTGTGGAGAGGAGGCCTAGACTCCTTATTTTCTCCCAGCTATTTAGGGTAAAGGGGTTCATTAAGGGTTATGTACCAATCTCTGCCAACCACAGGCACAGCAGTCTCCTTCACGCTGCTGCACCCTGAAGGGTTTCTCTCCCTCTCTCTGCTTCAAGCCGCCACACCGTCTTTGGTCTCCAGTCTGTGGTTTCCAGTCTCTGGTCTCATCGAACTGCTACACTGCACACACCAACACTCAATGCCACACCCTGTGTTTCTCCGCCTCATATTTATACTCCCAGAGTCCTAGACCTTTAAGTCTTACCATTAACATGACTTTTTTTTTCATGAAATTTTGAAGCTTCTTATACATTTCCTATTAGTAACTCATCAATTTCTTCATTTCCTTGTGCTAATGGACCTGGCAAACCTGTGGAAGACCGAATATGAGTAATCAATATTGGATAGTTTCTCCTTCTGATGGCTTGTGGCAATTGCATAAATAACAAAGTTAACTCTGAGTTAGCAGGAACAAATTCATCAGTTTCTATATGCAAAACAACTCTTTCTCCATATTGAGAGTCAGTAATTATATTAAGAGGTTTAGGAAAATCTAATAATACCATTATATTACATACAATTCTGATTTTTGAACTGAAGAATATGGGATTTTGATTACCTTGCTTATTTTGTTTGATTTATAACCTGCCATTCCCATCTTCTTTGCATCAGTATAGAATGTTGGTGGCTCTGGAATTGGTGTTCCCTTTACAATACATGGAGGAATCCAATTAGTTGTTTTCATAAATTATATATATTTGCTTTTAGGATATTTGTTATTAATTTCAAACACCTTTACATGGAAAAATCCAATTAGTTGTTTTCATAAAATGTATATGTTTGCTTTTAGGCTTCAAGCTGACAGGCCCCTCTGTCTGTTTAATAGTGGCAAGAGGGATGACCTTCTGAATCCCATTTAGATATACATTCATTACTCTAGTGCTTTCCATTATTACAACACCAACATATTCTAGCAAATATGGGCATTTGAACATTGCAGCCAGGAGCAGGTTGTTTGGTCCGAGTTAATACTCTTGTTTTTTTGAGCTTTGAATCTTTTAGCCATATAATTTCTTTGGAACTTAACCAAATTTACCACAATTAAAATACCGGGCATTTTGATCTTTGAGACTTTTAGCTTCAGCTTCTCCTATGCTATTGGCATGATGTTCCTGAGAGGCAATGCCACTGGTCTCTTTTATCCGTTTGTCTATTTGGGCTCCTCATGTTTTAATGGTCTAAGTACTCTGTTACATTTAGTATTTGCATTCTCATAAGCAATGATCTTGTCAACACCTGTCTGGTCTCAAGGTCTGGTATGCTCAATTCAGAGCTGAACCCAATCTCTGTAAGAAGTAGGTGAAGGCTTCTGCAGGGCCTTGAATTACCTTAGTAAATGAAGTGGTTCTTTTACCAGGCTGCTCAACCACATCCCATGCTCTTAATGCTGCAACGCAACATTGTTCAATCACTACATCACCAGATTGGATTTGGTCTCATAAGTCAGCATAACGCCCTTCACCAAACAGTTGATCTTTACCAACATTTATGCCCCTTGCTATATTTTGTTGCTCTATTTCATGGCTTCATTCCTCCACCACTGCTGACCAGCTTCTAACACAGCTGTCACCAACCCTTTCCAGTCTTGGGGAATAAGTTTATATTTAATAGTCTAGTTATTTAACATTTGTTTAAGCAAATCGAATGCATTCCATACCATATGATAGACTTTTTAAATTGCTTTCAATCTAGCATTTCTACTGGACTCCACATCATCTCATTGTCAGCGTCACCACCATCATTAGCAGACATATGTTGCACAAAGACTGGGAAAGCTGATGCTGCTTGTGTAGCCACAGGAAGTTCCTGTAGTGGAACACTTGGCTCCAGAGCTCTTTTGGCCTGTTGGGCTCCCTTTCTTCCCTGCCCCCTTGGAGTACACTGAACACTTGGCTCATGGAGTATGGCAAGGCAGCAAGAGAGGATAAACTTCCATTTTTCAGTGGAGCTTTTTCTTTCCAAGAGCTTCAATTTCTACCCATAAACTTTCCCGTTGAACTACCAACTCTGTAATCCTTTCCAGAGCAACAGAATTGAGTGACACCTCTGGTCTTCCTATCTCATCCATCATTCTTTAAATTAAAAAAAAAAAAGAATATAGGAAGAAAGAAAAGCAAAACAAAATTTCACTAGGGAACTTTTCAGGAGCGATCTTGGCAGCAGCCACTGCTATAAACCTTTTAGTGACATCTTGAAACCTCACATTCATTCTTTCAGAACTTGCCATCTCCTGTGTACAGCTCCTAAAACCAAGTTCCCCATCATTCTTAAGCCATGTCTGGCTGTCACTTGTTAGCCCTTTTTATCTTAAACCATGTTGGGCACCACCTGTGGCAGAATGCCACCTGTAGCAGTCTTTTTAAAACTCTACTTTATTTGGGGTGCTTAGGCCTCCCTTCCACCAACCCCGCAACCCCAAGTAAGAAGAGAAGAGTTTAGTTGGGAGAGGAGGTCCAGACCCCTTTTACTTCTCCCTGATAGTTAGGGTCAAGGGATTCTTTTAGGGCTCTCTGTGAATCTTTATCACCTGCAGACACAGCTAGCAGACTCCTCCATGCCCCTGTGCCCTGAAGCATTTTTTTGTCTGTCAAACTGCAAAACTAACTCTGGTTTCTCCAAATTGCTACACATCTCATGCCAACAATGAATGTCACACTGTCTCTTTTTTTTGGCCTCATTTATACTTAGAGTCTTAGACCACACCAGTGTCTGTGCCCCATAAGGAAAGATATTACCAGCTGACAAAGATCATGCCCCCCACATGACAATTAACAGTTGTGGGCAAACTATAGCCCAACGGGAATCTCACACTTCAGATTAAAACAAAAGCATAGTTACATAACATACAAGGAAAACAAAGCTTCCATTACATCTAATTTCTCTTTCTTTTATTTTTTTTCCCCAAAATATAGACTAGATATGAAGGTGAAATATGTTTACATCTATGAGGACTCAAAAGGATGCAGTACCTCATCCTTAGGAAAAAAAAAGTATTCTGGCTGAAAGGATGACAGGATGCAAAAAAATAAAAAAAAGGGGCTACATGGGTGCCTATAAGTAAAGAAATGATTTAGGAAAATTAAGAAATTGGTATGCCTAGAAAAATGTGTGACATTAAGAAGTGAAGACTTAAAGAAAAAAATATGTGGGCATGAAATTATCCACAAAGATGAGAAACACAGGGCCCAACAAAAAAGAGATGTGGGCTTGCCTTTATCACTAATACTAATGAAGCCTGGGATAAGAAGGAAAGATGTGGGCCTGGGCCTATCCCTAACCCTGAAGAGGCCTGGGCCCAAAAAAGAAGAAAAGTGGGCCTTGGCCTATCCCTAACACTGAAGAGGCCTGGGCCCAAAGAAGAAGAGAAGTGGGCCTGGCTCTATCCCTAACTCTGAAGAGGCCAAAAGGAGAAGAGAAGTGAGTCTGGGCCTATCATTAACCCTGAAGAGGCCTGGGCCCAAAAGAGAAGAGATAAGGGCCTGCGCCTATCCCTAACCCTGAAGAGGTCTGGATCCAAAAAAGAAAAGAAGTGGGCCTGGGCCTATCCCTAACCCTGAAGAGGCCTGGGCCCAAAAGGGAAGAGACAAGGGCCTGGGCCTATCCGTAACCCTGAAGAGGCCTGGGCCAAATGGAGAAGAGAAGTTGGCCTGAGCCTATCCTTAACTTTGAGGAGGCCTGGGCCCAAAAGAGAACAGAATTAGGCCTGGGCCTATCCCTAACCTGAAGAGGTCTGGGCCCAAAAGAGAAGAGACAGGGGTCTGGGCCTATCCCCAACCCTGAAGAGGCCTAGGCAAAAAGTAGAAGAGAAGTGAGTCTGGGCCTAACCCTAACCCTGAGGAGGCCTGGACCCAAAGAAGAAGAGAAGTGGGCCTGGTTCTATGCCTAATCCTGAAGAGGCCTGAGCCCAAAGAAGAATAGAAGTGGTCCTGGGTCTCTCCCTAAACCTGAAGAGGTCTGGGCCCAAAGGAGAAGAGAAGAAGGCCTGAGCCTATATCTAACCCTGAAGAGTCCTGAGCCCAAAAGAGAAGAGATAAGGGCCTGCGCCTATCCCTAACCCTGAAGAGGCTTGGGCCAAATGGAGAAGAGAAGTTGGCCTGAGCCTATCCTTAACTTTGAGGAGGCCTGGGCCCAAAAGAGAACAGAATTGGGCCTGGGCCTATCCCTAACCTGAAAAGGTCTGGGCCCAAAAGAGAAGAGACAGGGGTCTGGGCCTATCCCCAACCCTGAAGAGGCCTAGGCAAAAAGTAGAAGAGAAGTGAGTCTGGGCCTAACTCTAACCCTGAGGAGGCCTGGACTCAAAGAAGAAGAGAAGTGGGGCTGGGCCTATCCCTAACCCTGAAGAGGCCTGAGACAAAAGGAGAAGAGAAGTGGGCCTGGGCCGATCCCTTTCCATGAAGAGGCCTGTGCTCAAAAGAGAAGAGACAATGGCCTGGGACTATCACTAACCCTGAAGCGGCCTGGGCCCAATGAAGAAGACAAGTGGGTCTGGGCCTATCCTTTACTTTGAAGAGGCCTGGACCCAAAGGAGAAGAGAAGTGGACCTGGGCCTGTTCCTAACCCTGAACTGGCCTGGGCCCAGAAGAGAAGAAAAGTGGACCTGGGCGTATCACTAACCCTGCAGAGGACAGGGCCAAAAAGAGACGTGACAAGGGCCTGCCCCTATCCCTAACCCTGAATTGGCCTGTTCCAAATGGAGAAGAGAAGTGGGCCTGGGCCTATATCTAATCCCGATGGGGCCTGGGCCCAAAGGGGAAGAGAAGTGGGCCTGGGCCTGTCCCTAACCCTGAAGAGACCTGGGCCAAAAGGAAAAAAAAAGTGGGCCTTGGCCTATCCCTAACCCTGAAAAGGCCTGGGCCAAATGGAGAAGAGAAGTGGGCCTGGGCCTTTCCCTAACCCTGAAGATGACTGGGTCCAAAAGAGAAGAGACAAGGGTCCGGGCCTATCCCTAACCCTTAAGATGCGTGGGCCGAAAGAAGAGACGTGGGCCTGGGTCTATCCCTAACCCTGAAGAGGACTGTGCACAAAGAAGAAGACAAGTGGGCCTGG
>NW_026596460.1:4573585-4658864 GCF_907164565.1 Psammomys obesus
AAAGGGGAAGAGAAGTGGGCCTGGGCCTATCCTTAACCCTGAAGAGGCCTGGGCCCAAAATAGAAGGGACTAGGGCCCGGGCCTATCCCTAACCCATAAGAGGCCTGTGCCAAATGGAGAAGAGAAGTATGCCTGGGCGTATCCCTTCCCCGAAGGGGCTTGGGCCCAAAGTGAAGTGGCACTGGGCCTATCCCTAACCCTGAGGTGTCCTAGGCCCAAAAGAGAAGAGAAGTCAGTCTGGGCCTATCCCTAACCCTGAAGAGGCCTGGGCCAAATGGAAAGAGATGTGGGCCTGGGCCTATCCCTAACCCAGAAGGGGCCTAGTCCCAAAGGGGAAGAGTAGTGGCCCTGGCGTATTCCGAACCTGGAAATTGCTTGTGCCAAATAAGAATTGTATGGCCCTCGGACTCTCTGTAACTATGAAGAAGCATGGGCTCAAACGTGGTCTCGTTCCATTGAAGTAACATCTGGAAATATTTTATCCTCCAAGAAGTGGACATTGATAATGACCTGATTATGAACACATGTGTAGTACCATGCATGAGCTCCAAGGAAACCTGGCAGCTCCTTGAACCCAAAGTAGCCTGGGTCTTTATTGTCAACAAGGGTGTGTGGGCTGCACCCTCTCTATCCTACCCAGGATGCATTTCACCACCAAAGAGCCAGGTCTTATAGGGACCAACCTCATCTGAATGACCAGTTTAAATGGACAAAATCATGACCATGACCTGATATAAAGCCAGGCATTATCTTTATGTCAATCGATTTTCTTAAACCAACCACAGCCTAATTAGTGACCAATTTCATGCAATGTTAACAAAGCTGGACTCACCATTGATGAGTGACATCAGACCCTGGCCATGAACACCAATCATTTAACCTAGAAGCTCCTTTTGGTATAGTTTGGTTTGCTGGCTGTACCTGCCATTCTAACAACACAGCATTCTCACCTCAAGTTTGTCAAATCAACAGCATGACTTTTAAGTAATCTGGAGCACACATAAACATCACAGAGCATGGGACACTGTGGGAGCAAGGGTGTGTGGGCCGCACCCAGGGAACCCTCTGTGTCCTGGTCTTATCTGGAACACTACAAATGAAGGACAACAAATTGACCTCAACTCTGACTTAGGTAACACACCACTCCAGAGAGGTTGGACACACTTTAACACCATGAGGTGGATGTCTGAAGAATGACACAATGACAAAGGCCATAAAGTGACATCAAATGGGTCCTGCCAACTCCTTGTTTACCGAGTCCACAGGGTCCAGCTTAATTTGAAGGGTTCTCTTCATCCAACCCAGGAGTTGGGCTCCAGTTTAGAACCACAAGCAGAATACATGGCCTTCATCATGTCTGGACTACAGCAGAGAAACCATCTGGGCAAACTTTGGAATGCTGGCTATGTGGACCACACCCAGGAATGTTATAGGGTCCAGCTGTAGAGAGATCCAAGACAAGAGATCTTCTCTGTGTTATTGAACAGCAAGATCTCAGAGGAAACTGTAGCCAGAACGACCAGATCTGTTGTCTGGTATGTGACATCACCCTCACAGACTTCCAGACTATGGTTCAAACCCTCATGTCCTGACACCTTGGGTACTCATTGTTGACTTTGGTCCTCAACCTGACCTGACCAGAAACATCAAGTCATCTGTGGATTAACAATGTGATGACCCAGACACAACTTCAGTGCAGATGTGTAATGAACAACCCTGAAATATCCCTCTGAAGCCATGTTTGTGGACATGCTTAGTGACAGAATTGCCAGAGATCCCTTAAGCCCTTGCAGGGCCTACCTAGAAGTGTCCAAATTTATATATCGATTTCTATGCTACTCTTAAAATTTCTGAAGACTTGTAATCTTATATCATTCTTTCTTGGAAATGTCCTAGCACTGTGTATATAATATAAATATAAGTTTCATATGCTAAGATGATCATCCTGAAATGTTTAATTCAGCTCTTTCCCTATGTTTCTAAATGATCTTTCAATCTTTGAACTACTTAAGAACAGGCTGGGATGGTTGATCACAAATATAGGAGGCTCCACGAGTAAGACAAATATCTGTATGCTCAGACCTCATCATCCCTATCAATGTATCTGTTTTGGGGTTTTATCTTTGCCCTTAAGAAATAACCAATAGTCCAATGGGTGAAGTAGGCAGGAACCCCCTTCCACTCTTACATTCACCAATATAAGATTTTCTTGTTGGATGGGCTGCTATCTACCCCTCCAGTGCCAATATCAGATGAGCACCAACTTTTAGAGATTGCTGATGAAGGGCTTGGGATGTAGAGGAGGAGCAGAAGGTTCAGTGTGGGTCACAGGGCACTTCCTCCACTCCTGGAAAGCAGCTTGCAGACCCTGAATGCAATGCATTTGGGCCAGCATCAGAGGGCTGTTTTTAAAGACAAGAGTCCTAATCATTAGATTCTACCCCTAAAGACTCAGGAGCCAGATGCTGAGGTGAAAGCCTACTAGCTCTGTGAAAGCACCCCTCTGACCTTCCTGACTAGTCGATATCCCAGAAGGAAGAAGCCTTTCTACTCAGCTCATGTCCCAGAGGAAAAAGCCAAAAGCCAAAAGCACCTTCTCCACCTTCTCCATACTGCTTTAAACAGCCTTGAACTCAAAAGTCCCTCTTTTCTGTTAGTCCCCGTCAGCCGGTTATTGTAATGGAAGTTTTGGTTTCTTTGCAATCTAATGTGTTTTTTTGTTTTTTGTTTTTTTGTTTTTGTTTTTGTTTTTTTTTTTTAATGTGTGGGATTTTAGTTGGGCCATAGTTTGTCCACACCTCTTAGTTGTCAAGTGCAGGGTGTGATCTTTGCCAGCTGCTAAGGGCCTTCCACTTGCTACACAGAGAGGGGCGTGGTCTAGGACTCAGTATAGATATGAAGCCCAGAAAGAGAAGTGCTGTGTGTGGTGGCGGTCAGTCTTGGCATTTGGCATGGAGCAGTGTGTGGAGAGACCAGAGGCCAGAGATGGTGTACCGGTTTGGATCAGATAGAGAGAAACTCTCCAGGGCGCAGCAGCATGGAGGAGACTGCTAGCTGTGTCTGTAGTTGACAGAGATAAGTAGAGAGCCCTAAAAGAACCACTTGACCCTAAATTGCTGGGAGAAGTAAGGTTGTCTGGGCACCCTCTACCCACTAACACTTTCTCTCGCCTACTTAATTTTGGGGTGTTGGTGGAAGAAAGGTAGAAGCCTAAACCGCCCAAATAAAGTAGAGTTTTAAAAAAGATCTCTACAGGTGGCTTTCTACTACAGGTGAATTGCTCCAGAGTTAACTTTCTTTAATCCTGTTTACAGAAAGGTTTTGGATTAAAGTTACAGGATAGGGCTAAACCACACCACAGCCATCTGTTTACAATAAACAGAAAGTTCTTAGATTAAAGGTGGGTGCTATGGCTGAACCACTCCACACCTGAAAAAAAGGTTTTCACAGTTCACCATGTCAGGGTTCACAATGTAATCCTGTAATCCTGAAGCGTCCTCTAGAAGCCACCAAAGTGTCAACAGCTTCTCACTTTGGGGTGTGGTCAGTGAGACCCTTTCTCTTCTCTGCTAGAATAGTCACTGCCTTGATCTCAGAGTGAGTTCCTGAGTTCAGTACTGCAGATACAGGAGACACTGCTTTATTCTAAACTCTCTGACCTCTGGATCTTAAAATCTTTCTACCCCTCTTCCAGATGGTCTCTGAGACTCATGGATGGTGAAAAATAGTCTCACATATATCCCTGGGGTATATGAGTTGGTTGCTTAGGAATAATCAAAAGAATGTCAAACCAGTATCCAGTTTCACTAAAATGGTGAGAGACAGGATCAAAACTAACAACATTGGAGATGAGAATGGGCACATAACCACAGACAGCATGGAAACCCAGAGAATCCTAAGGCGTGCTTTTAAAACCTTTCACCAAATCGGAGAATCTAAAAAGAAATCATTTCCTGGATAAATAGCAGTTAACAAACTAAAATAAAGGCAAGTCAAGCAGTTGAAATAGACCAATAACCTATTAGGAAATAGAAGCAGTAACTAAATTTCTCAAAACCTCTCTGAGCTCAAAGCCATGCTGGTATACAATTTGATTCCAGGACAAGACCAATCTAGGCAGAAAAACCCTTAAAAAAATCTTGAAAAATAGGTCTCTAAACAAAATAAATAACAAAAACTCCAGAAAAGTTTACTTTGGCACAGAAGTCTACTATCCTTTCAAACTGATAATGGTAACATTTCTCAATATATCCCAGAATTAGAAACAGAAGGAACACTGTGCAATTCCTTTTAAGAGGCCAAGGTATCAATTTACTCAAGCCACAAAAATCTCTAACAAAGTAAATTACAAAAAAAATTCCCTTATGAACAGAGATGCAAAAGACTCAACATACCTGTCAACTACATCAGAGAATGCATAAAATGATCATCCACTATGATCAAGTAGGCTTCATCCCTGAGCTTTAGAATAGCTCAATAAACAAAAATCAAAACATGGAATCCACTATGTAAGCAAACTGAAAGAAGGAAAACACGATCATCTCATCACCTTAGATGCAGAAAAGGCCTGTTTTGACATAAAAACAGCCAAAGGGATAAATGGCTTGAGTATGTGCCTATATAACTGACACCTAAAACATTTACATATTTATAGATGTGGTGTTTTGAAATAAAAACACATTGTATACCCTCCCTTGCATTGATTGCTGGTATCCAGTATGTATAAAGAACTCAAGAAACTAAACAGACACAACTAGTAACCCAATTAAAAATGAGGTACAGCTCTAAACATAGAATTAAACACAGGAATCTCTAATGGCTCTCCAGCACCTAATCAGGGAATAAGAATTGGGAATTTTAGGGATAAGAGGGATATACCTCAGCACAATAAACCTTCCCTCATGTGTGCTCATACACCCTGTAAAACTCCCCACACGTGTGCACAGTCACAGTAAACCCCCACACTTGTGCCCATACACCACATGCACATCACAAACCAAACTCACCTTTTAAATTAGAAAACGTACAACCTGAAGATGTAGTCAGTTGTGTTTACCTGCCATGCACGAGGCTTCAGTTTAATCTTCAACACTGTCAACCTGCGCATAAAACAAATATTACAAATGTTGCCTTCTGGGATGACTTGATGACTGGATGAAATGGAGCAGAGGTTTCCTTTTGACATGAAGATGTTTTAAATCTTAGAAATTTCAGTTTCAAAACCCTAACCTAAACCCAAAGACCAATCAATGATTTTAATAAGATCCTCACACTGAGCTTTTAAAAACTTCCTTAGCCTGCAATGCTTTTTCTTCTTACATCTTCAAAAAAGCACGATTTTATTGTGCTTCTCCCATGAAGCACGATGTCTTTCCTCACCCTCCTGGTCATAACTCCCAGTGACCTTACTGAGGTGGATTGCAGGCCTCTCAACTCAGAGACTGCCCTCCTGACAGTGAACACATATGCCTCCCTGTACCCTGACAGTCAAGAGACAGACATGACTTCAACAGATGACTTTCCACTATTCACTAATATGCCATTTTAAAACACATGACTAAAGACTACATTTAGCATCACAAAAAATTGTTGTGATTTCAGAGGGATAAGTGACCAAAACAATGTGGGGCAAGTTACATTTTAAATCAAATTAAACCAGCTTTTCTCCTGTGGAACTTTTGAGCACCTTCCCTTTCTGATGCTCAATCTCAAATCAGCATTCATTATTTCACACTTAACCAAATGTTTCTGTGCTGTGCATTCCAAGGCACTAGTGTTCACCAAAACACACTGCAGAAATATTGGTCTAATTCTTTAAGTAACGAGGACACATTAAATGTCATATTCTTGTTCCATTAACTATCCAAACTTCCTTTAAGCCTATCTACAGTACCCTTTGCAACAAATTCACTAAACTTACCTTCTTCTACATAAAAACAGCCAAAGGGATAAATGGCTTGAGTATGTGCCTATAACTGACACCTAAAACGTTTACATATTTATAGATGTGGTGTTTTGAAATAAAAACACATTGTATACCCTCCCTTGCATTGATTGCTGGTATCCAATATGTATAAAGAACTCAAGAAACTAAACATATACAGAACCAGTAACCCAATTAAAAATGAGGTACAGCTCTAAACATAGAATTAAACACAGGAATCTCTAATGGCTGAGAAGCAGTTAATGAAATGTTCAGTAGCCTTAGTCATTGGGAAAATGCAAATTATAATAACTGAGATTGCATGTTAAACCCTTCAGAATGGCTAAGATCAAGAACTCAAGCCACAGCTCATGCTGGTGGGGATGTGGAACACGGGGAACACTCTCCCATTGCTGGTGGGAGTGCAAACTTGTACAACCCCTTTGAAAATCAATCTGGTAGTTTTTCAGAATTGGTAACAGTTCTATCTCACAACCCATTTCTACCTCTCCTGGACATATACCCAAAGGATGCTCCACCAAACCATAAGGACACTTGCTCAACTATGTTCAAAGCAGCTTTACTTGTAATAGCCCCAAACTGAAAACAACCTAGAAGTTCCTCAACCGAAGAATGAATAAAGAAAAGGTGGTGCATTTCCGCAATGAATACTATTCACCTATTAAAAACAAAAACCTCATGAAATTTGCAGATAATGAATAGAACTAGAAAAGATGATCCTGAGTGAGGTAACCCAGACCCAGAAAGACATCAGGGCATATGCTCATAAGTAGATATTAGCCATCAGATACAGGATAACCATGCTACAATTGACAGACAACAAAGCTACCTAAGAAAGAGGACCAAGGGGGGAAGCTTGAATCTCACTCAGAAGAGGAAATAGAATCGACATCAGGAGTAGATAAAGGGGGAGACTGGGTAGGGAAGGGTTGGGGAGGAGAGCAGGAGGAAGTAGGTTTGGGGAGGACAGAGGAAAAGAGCACTGGGTAAGAGAACTGGAACCAGTTGGGTGGCATCTATGGGACAAGCTAGAAAACTGGGACAATGGAAATACCCCGGAATCTGTGAGGGTGACCCTACCTAAGACTCCTAGCAATATGGATATGGAACCTGAAATGTCCATCTTCTGTAACCACACAAGACTTCCAGTAGGGGGAAACCTATCCACGATTTGTCCTGTCAGATGTGCAGGGGTAAATATGGAGCAGAAACTGAGGGAATGGCCAAGCTTGACACCCATGCTATGAGAGAGAGACCACCCCTTTCACTATTAATGATATTTGACTGTATTTACAGGCAGGCACCTAGAATATCTGTTTTATAAGAGGCTTCACTCAGCAACTGATGGCAACAGATACAATGACCCACAGCCAAACATTAGGCTGAGCTTGGGGAATCCTTAGGAAGAGGAGGAGGAAGGATTGAAGAAGCCAATTAGCTCCAGGACACTACAAGAAAACCTACAGAATCAACTAACCTGGGCTCATAGGGTCTCACAGAGACTGAACCACCAAACAGAGAGTACGCATGGGAGAGACATAGGCCCTGTGCACATATGTAACTGTTATGCAGCTGGGTCTTCATGTGGGACTCCTAACAGCACAAGGAGGGTCACTCTGACTGTTGCCTGCCTTGGATCCCTTTCCCCTAACAGGGTTGCTTTGTTTAGCCACAATAGGAGAAGATGTCTAGTCCTACTGCAACTTGATATGCCAAGGCTGGTTGATATCCATGTGAAGCCTCCCCCTTTTCTAGGAGAAAGGGATGATGGGAGGATGGGTGAGAGGTTTTCTGAGAAGGAGGTACTTGGAAGAAAGGAGGGAAGGAAAGCTTCGATTATGATGTAAAAATAAATAAATGGTTCTGTCGCTCTCCTCTTGGAGCTCCTGTCCTTTTCCCAGTTCTTTCATAAGATTCCCTGCACTCTGCCCAAAGTTTGGCTGTAGGTCTCAGCATCTGCTTTGATACCCTTCAGGGTAGAGACCTTCAGAGGCCCTCTGTGGTAGGCTCCTGTCCTGTTCCCTGTTTTCTCCTCTTCTGATGTCCATCCTCTTTGCCTTTCTGAATGAGGATTGAGCATCTTACCCAGAGGCTCCTGTCCTGTTCCCTGTTTTCTCCTCTTCTGATGTCCATCCTCTTTGCCTTTCTGAATGAGGATTGAGCATCTTACCCAGATGCTCCTTCTTGATTAGATACCTCCTTCTTGATTAGTTTCTGTAGTTTTACAGATTTTAGTATGTTTGTCCTATATTATATGTCTAATATCCACTTATGAGTGAGTATATACGCTGTGTGTCTTCCTGTTTCTGGGATACCTCACACAGGATGATCTTTTCCAGTTCCCACCATTTGCCTGCAGATTTCATGATTTCCTTGTTTTTAATTGCTGCATAAGGAGAGCAACAGAACCAAAAAATCTGGGCACAGGTTTTTTTTTGTTTTGTTTTGTTTTGTTTTGTTTTTGTTTTTGAGACTGATACCCCAACCAAGGACCATTCATGGAGGTAATCTTGATCCCCTGCACTGATGTACCCCATGGCAGTTTGGTGTCCAAGTGGGTTCCATAGTAATGGGGACAGTGAATGTCTCTGACATGAACTGATTGGCCTGCTCTTTGATCACCTCCCCCTCAGGGGAGTGCAGCCTTACCAGGCCACAGAGGAAGACAATGCAGCCACTCCTGATGGTATCTGTTAGACTGGGATCAGAAGAAACGGGAGGAAGATCTCTTCTATTAGTGGACTGGGGAAGGGGTATGGGTGGGATAGAGGGAGGGAGGGAGGGAGCTACATGTGGGATACAAAGTGAATAAAATGTAATTAATAAAAAAAGAAAATAAAAATAAAACTAAGCTTACATATTTAAAAAATAAGTAAATGAAGGCAAAAGAAATAAAATACTGAATTTATGGTCTAAAAAGGAACATATTGTATAATGTTCAAATGTAAGTATATCCCATTAAATATTTATCATTTTTTTATAGCAAAAGTTCCCAATGCACTTTAAACGAGTTCTGCATAGTTTATAATTAATAAAACCTGGAGTTCTAGGGTATACCCCACTTTTTTTTTCTAGCTGATTTAATGTGTCTGGTTTTATGTTGAGGTCTTTGATCCACTTGGATTTCAGTTTTGTGCAGGGTCATAAGTATGGATCTATTTTCATTTTTCTACATGTAGACATCCAGTTGGACCAGCACCATTTGCTGAAGATGCTATCTTTTTTCCACTGTATGGTTTTGGCATCTTTGTCAAAAATTAGGTGTCCGTAAGTGTGTGGGTTTATTTCTGGGTCTTCTGTTCGGTTCCATTGATCCACCATTCTGTTTCTATGCCAGTACCATGCAGTTTTTATAACTGTTGCTCTATAGTACAGCTTGAGATCAGGGATGGAGATACCTCCAGAAGATCTTTTATTGTAGAGGATTGCTTTAGCAATTCTCGGTTTCTTGTTATTCCATACGAAGTTGAGAATTTTTCTTTCAAGGTCTGTAAAGAATTGTGTTGGCAATTTGATGGGAATTGCATTAAATCTGTAGACTGCTTTTGGTAAGATGGCCATTTTTACTATGTTAATCCTGCCAAGCCATGCGCATGGGAGATCTCTCCATCTTCTGATATCTTCTTCTAATTCTTTCTTCAGAGACTTGAAATTTTTTTCATACAAGTCTTTGACTTGCTTGGTTAGGGTTACACCAAGGTACTTTATGTCATTTGTGGCTATTGTGAAGGGTGTTGTTTCCCTAATTTCTTTCTCAGCCCTTTTGTCTTTTGTATACAGGAGTGCTACTGATTTTTTTTTTTTGAGTTAATTTTGTATCCGGCCACTTTGCTAAAGGTATTTATCAACTGTCTTTTGTCAAAACAACAGAAGGCAAACCAGGACAAATCCTTTAAAAAAAAATGACTAGTTCATTATGTATAGCAACTGCACAGAGCCAGAGATACAAGAACTCCTAACCTTAACTTAAACACTTACCATCCTTTCCCTCCAACTGTGTCCTTTGGTATTCATTAGCTTGATTTAAAGGCCTTGTTAAAACAGACTCCTAGACTCACTCCCCAGCGATTCTGATTCACTAGGTCTGAATAGAGCCAAGACTCCCATTTACATCAAGTTTCCCTTTGACTCTGAGGTTGCAGCTACACGAGCCCCATTATAATGTGGTGATTTAGTATCTCAAAAAAGAATAAAGAAAAAAGGAAATGAAGGGAGGAGAGAAGAAAGGCAGGAGGGAAGAAAGGAAGGAAGGAAGGAAGGAAGGAAGGAAGGAAGGAAGGAAAGAAGGAAGGAAGGAAGGAAGAAAGGAAGGAAAAGGAAACTAGAGGCTAGAATAAAAGGTGGTGAATGTTTGTAAACATGTACTCCTAACTTCCCATTTCAGCGTCCTATTTCATGGTTGCCTCAGCAGACAAGGGAGCTGATCAAATTGTAGATAACATGCTAGGTTTTAGGCAGCAAGGAAGCAGGGATGGCAACAGCTTTTCTCCCAGATAACAACTCTATGCAGAATAGTGTGAACTAGTCAAGCCTCCTACATTAATTAGACATAGAACCTCTAAGTGCAGTGTTGTCACAAGTCAACTTTTGAATGCAACGATAATCATATTTTTTTCAGAGGGTTTGATATGTGATCCTTTGCTTGTAAATAGGGTAACCCATCCTGGCATCCTCCTCCTCCTTCTCTTCCTGTCCCTCTCTCCTTCCTGTGATTCCTTGTGGGAGTCTCCAAACAGGAGAACCGGAGGCATACCTAACCCCTTCTGCCACGTCCAGGTATAGGCTGATTAATTAGCCCATCCGGAATGGAATAATGACTTAGGCAGGTTGACACAGAGGGCCAGTAATTAGCATCAGACCAATCTCCAACACCTGGGGGTCCCCACAACCCTGCCCTACTTGGTAACCAGAAGCTGACCAGGGGAGGCTAGGAGCTCTGTGCAGTATCTTGTGCTCAGAGTTTCCATAGAACTGAGTGGAAGGGGATCTACCGTGAGACATACTGGGTTGTCCTGGCTCTGTCCTGGGCTGTTTGCAGACACTCTCTTTCTCTGCAACCTACCTAATAACTGTCATCCTGTCAAGTGAGAGCCATTTCAGGCTCTGCTTCCTGGAAGCCTCATTGTATGGGACAAAGTCTCTGGAGAGTAGGACCCAAGCTCTTGTCCACAGAAGATGGCTAGGTCTGTGTGATTCTGGTCACCCATGGGTCTTCAGTGAGGAAGTGTCAGCGGGTTCATAGGTCGTATGTGTGACAGTTGGAGAAGGGATCCAAATGCTTGCTGGGTAAACACCAGTGGAGGCACAGAAGTTCCTCTCACCTGGAAACAAGGATTGACATTTGAGTTTGGAGGTCATGCCAGAGACCCATATGACTCTATGTCTTTCGCCTAGGTCTTTACCATTCTGAACCTTTCTTCTTCTTTAGGCTTGGGACCCTTCAGGTGTAGGGATAGGCCCAGGCCCATATCTCTTCTTAGTATCCAGGCCTATTCCATGTTAGGGATAGACCCAGGCCAACATCTCTACTTTTTAGGCCCAGGCCTCTAGAGGGCTGGTGATAGGCCCAGTCTCACAACTCTTCTTCTTTGGGCCCAGGCCTTTTCAGTGTTAGGGATAGGTCCAGGTCCACACCTCTTCTACTTTGGGTCTAGGCCACTTTATGGTTAGGGATAGCCCCAGGACCACATCACTTTTTCTTTAGGCCTGGGCTCCTTGGTTTAGGGAGAGGCCGAGGCCCAAATTTCTTCTTTGCGGCCATGCCTCTTCAGTGTTAGGGATAGACCCAGGCCAATACCTCTTCTTTTGCCCCAGGCCTCTTCATGGTTAGTGATAGGCCTAGGCCTAATTACTTTTTTTCTTCTAGACTTCTTCAAAGATAGGATAGGCCCAGGCATATATCTCTTTTTTGGGCACAGACTTCTTCAGGTTTAGGGGCAGGCCTAGCCACACATCTCTTCTTTGGGCCCAGGCCTCTTCATTCTTAGAGATAGACCTAGGCCCACATCTCTTCTTCCTTAGGCGCAAGCCTCTCCAGGGATAGGGACAGGCCCAGGCCCTCATCTCTTCAACTTGAGGCCCAGGCCCCTTCAGGTTATGGAGAGGCGCAGTCTCTCATCCCTTCTTAGTGCCCAGGCCTATTTAGTGTTAAGGATAGGCCTGGCCCACATCACATCTTCTTTGGGTCCAGGCCTGTTCAGGGTAAGAAATAGGGCCAGGTCCATACACATTCTTCTTTCGTTCCAAGCATCTTTAGAGTTAGGGTTAAGCCAAGACTAACATCTCCTCTTCCTAGAGCCCAGGTCTCTTCAGGATTAAGGACTGGCCCAAGCCCATACTTCTACTTTGGGCTCAGGCTTCTTCAGTGTTAAGGATTAGCCCAGTCCATACCTCTTAATCTTGGGCCCAGGCCAATTTGTGGTTAGGGGTAGGCCCAGGCCCATACCTCTTCTTCTTTGGGCCCAGGCCTCTTCAGGTTTAGGTATAGGCCAGGGCCCACATCTCTTATTCCAGAGGCCCAGGCTTCTTCACAGTTAGAGACAGACCCAGGCCCATGTCACTTCTTCTTTATTCCCGGGCCCATTCAGGTTTAGGGACAGCCCAAGTTCACCATTGCTTTTTTGTGCTCAGGACTCTTCAGGGTTAGTGATGGGCCCAGGCCCACACTTCTTCTTTGGCCATAGGCCTATTCAGTGTTATGGATAGGCCCAGGCACACATATCTTCTTCCTTGGGCCCATGACTCTTCAGGGTCTCTGACTGTGAATCCCATGGAACGGGACTAGCAAGGGTCTGCAGGTACCTGGGAACTATTTGACCAGTGACTTGATTTTGTGAAGAAAGTTCACTGGATTATAACTGTGTGTCGCATACGGTTACTTCTGTCAGAAGTGAGTTATCATGACAGAAAAACTGGCCTTGAAGTCCTAAATTCTTATTTCCTTCTTGTCAAAGAAAAAGTCACTAACAATTCATCCAGCAAATGTCTGCTATGCATTTGTTAACTCAACCCAACTTGGCTAGGCTGAATTAAAACTTGACCAATTTTGTCAGTTTACCAATGATTGTTATTAGATACACCCTCTATTCCAGTGATTATGTCTTATATTTCAGTCATTTCAGTAATATCCCGTGGTTGGTTTAGCTTCCAGTTTCTTGTTGACTAATGGTAAGAAATAAAACTTTGCGTGTGCATCAGGTACATGTAGGGTTTTTTTTTTTTTTGTATTTATGTTTGTTTGTTTTTGAACAAGTGGTTGTTCAATCACTTTGCTAATTTTAAAAATATGTGCTGACTTTCTAATTTTACAGCATTTTTAAAAGAGTTAATTTCATGTGCTGTTCACAGTTCCATTTGGTCTCATGGGTACTTTGGTTATTAATCAACTGGTTCCACTCTGATAAGAATTGTGGGTAGGAATGGAGAAACTCTCCCAATGTCATAGTCTTTCCCCTGAGTGTGTAAGACCTATAGTATGGATCCAGTGAGTCATTTCTGGTTCCTAAGTCTAAGAGTTATGGGCTTGTTATCCCAGACTTCACAAGGCAGGGATTTAGGACTCTAGGTAGACATAAGCTTTTTCTCAAAGTATCAAATCTTTGGTCTATGTCTGCTGGCCTATAACAGTCTGTTTTCAGGGTGTGTTTATACTAGAAAGTGAAAATGAATGTCAGCTGCTATATTTGACAGAAACCAAAATTATCCATTCAGGTTGTTCTTTGATATCTCTCATGCTACTCTCTCCTTCCACAGTACTCTTCTCAGGGCACCCTTGACCTCAGTGTTCCTCAGGGTGTAGATCAGGGGGTTCAGCATGGGGTTGAAAAGGCTGTAAAACAGAGAAAGGATCTTCTGCTGTGTTTCAGGGTGCTGGGACTTGGGGGCCATGTACATGATGATGGCGCTGCCAAAGAAGAGCCCAACCACACAGAGGTGGGAGGAGCAGGTGGAGAAGGCCTTTCTGCGGCCCTCCCCTGACTGGATCCTCAGGATGGCCACCAGGATGCGTGTGTAGGAGATCAGAACCAAGCACAGTGGTCCCACTAAGATGAACACACAGGCAGCAAAGATGACTACTTGGTTGAGTGTTGTGTCAGCACAGGCCAGCTTGAGGACAGACAGGATTTCACAGAAGAAGTGGTTGATTTCATGAGGCCCACAGAAGGGCAGCCTCAGGATGAGAACTAAATGGACCAGTGCCAGGAGAAAGCTAAATATCCAGGAAACAGCAGCCAGGATGGCACACACTCTCCAGCTCATGGTGACAGTGTAGTGTAGGGGGTGACATATAGCCACAAATCGATCGTAGGACATCACAACTAAAATCAGGCACTCTATGTGAGCAAAAGCCAAATACAAGAATGTTTGCATTATGCATGGTATAAAGGAGATGGTTTTTCTTTGAATCACAAGATTGGCCAGCATCTTGGGGACATTGTTGGAAGCATAAGACATGTCAACAATGGCCAGGTGGGAGAGGAAGAAGTACATGGGGGTGTGAAGTCTGTGGTCCAGGCATATTATTGCAAGGATAACCCCATTCCCCCAAAGGGTAAAGGAATAAAAAAGAGAGAAAAGCACAAAGAGGAACCCTTCCACAGCCGGATCAGCTTGGAATCCCAGTAGAGTGACCTCTGTGATCCACGTCTCGTTGTTTCTCATTCTCCTGTGCAAAGACTGTTCAGAACCAACAGCTCAGAACTGTGGAATAATCAACGATACAAAAGGTTTAATGATTATGACAGAGAAACATTTTTAAATTCACCACCTAGGATGAAGTCTTGGGTTTTGTTTTCAGGTATATTCCAAAATTCACTTTATGATAGTTACCAAAATGAAAAAAACTTGGCCAGGCTGTGTTGAGACATGCCTTTAATTCCAGCATTCAGAAAGTAGAGGCATGGGCATGAGTTCAAGGCTAGTTTGTTCTACAGAGTTGAGCTCCCGGAAAACCAAGGCTACACAGAGAGACCCTGTCTTGAAGAAGACAGAGAGAGAGAGAGAGAGAGAGAGAGAGAGACAGACAGACAGACAGACAAATAGACACACAAAGGTTCTTGCTTTGTGTTTAGGATATTAATGGAAAAGGCTGATGAGATGGTCAGTGGGTTACAGTGCTTGCTGCCCAGCCTGACAAGCTAAATTGAGTCCCCGTACTCACAAGGTGAAAAGAAAGAACCAAGTGTACAAGGTGACCTTTGATTTCCACATGTACTCTATGGGCACATCCAGATGCATGTACACACACATGTACCACAGTAAATTAATAGATACACAGAGAGATAGGGAGATAAATGAATAAATAAACATTTAAAAAGCTAAGTATATACATGTCCATATCAGTACACACATACACACACAGAGACATATGTAACCAATATTATCACACCACAATATGTTTCAGTGTGACCCATGTAAGAGGATTCACTTTCAAATATGCATACATGAATTGTTTTGGGAATTCACATCTTCTGCTTCCGTTTTCATATGAAAGTCTTGACCACTCACATGATTTGAAAAAAGACAGTCTTGATAAAATGAAGTTGGCATTTTCACTTCATTTCCTGGGCTTGCCTGTCTTCTGCATACAATTCTGATGTGGCTATGTCTCTGTGTTCTTTCTTCCTAGACCATTCAGCTTCTCATGTGCTTTGTATGCATGTCTGAACAACCTCAACATTGTAGTTCCTTTAAAACTTTAGACTTTCCTCTTCAGCAGCGTTCAGGGCTTATCTGCCCCTGTGTTTAGTAGGTGTTGCTTTATTTTGAATTCTGTGTGCTTCTTCACCAATACCCAATACCTAGATTAGTCATAATTTAAATAACACTTTGGGCATGTACAATGGATACTTACATATACCTTAAGGATAGTCATGTACCATGCAGTGATGTTCATATAGGTGTTGATCCCATAAGGTCATTTTTTTAATGAGGTTCCTTCTTAGTCTGTGATGTATACACTCACTGGTGCTCACACAATGACATAATTGTCGAATGTGGGTTTTTCAGCCCATACCAATCATTAAATGACACATGACTGTACTATTCAACATTTGACCTTCTGACTCTTCTGAGATAAAGCACTCAAAAGGGGAAAACCGTTTACAGTAGCAGTAAAATGATAACTTCATTTTAATTACATTTTGTTTGGTTCTTTCCTTTTATGTCCAATTTATGTCCCAGAATGTCACTATCTTTTGTCCATGACAACTCAGATGGCCATCAAATCTTTTCTAAGGATCCTCTTCATCACCAATGAACTTGCTAGCACCTGTTGCTCTTCAGATGAATCCTGGGGTTCATACAAGATGCTAAGGGTTGGTGCTAGTGTTGTTTCACCCTAGAGAGCTTTTTCTTAGAGGGCTTTGGGTCTGTCCAGACAGAATACCAAGGTTGGTTTTGAAAGGGACAGGAGAAGACACTACTTAAACCATCTATTGAATGTGTACTGTCACATCACATTTTATCCACACCACCACCCATAGAAACAATTCTGTATTTTAAAAATATGTTAACATTTTAAACTCAAAGGGTATTTTTTAAAATCAAAATATTTAGAGCCTTAATACAATTTGAGTTTCTTATAAGAGTGATTTTTCACTTATTAAAAGGAGTACTTTCAGGGTCATTTGATTTGCATCTCTCTGATGGCTAAGAATGTTGAGCATCTCTTTAAGTGTTTCTCTGCTATTCTATATTCCTCTATAGAGAATTCTCTGTTTAGCTCCATACACCAGTTTTTAATTGGATAACCTGATTTATTGATTTTTAACTTCTTTAGTTCTTTAAATATTCTGGATATCAGCCCTCTGTCAGATATAGGGTTAGTTAAGATCCTTTCCCAGTCTGTAGGCAGTTGTTTTATTCTGACGACAGTGTCTTTTGCTTTACAGAAATGACCCTGAGATTCCACCTTACACCCATCAAAATGGCTAAAATAAAAAACTCAAATGACAACACATGCTGGAGAGGTTGTGGAGAAAGGGGAACCCTCCTCTGTTGCTGGTGGGAATGTAAACTGGTACAACCACTCTGGAAATTAATCTGGTGTTTTCTCAGACAATTAGGAATAGTGCTTCCTCAAGACCCATCTATACCACTCCTAGGCATATACCCAAAATTTGATCAAGTACACAACAAGGACATATGCTTAACCATATTTGTAGCAGCTTTATTTGTAAGAGCCAGAACCTGGAAACAACCCAGATGTCCATCAATGGAGGAATGGATACAGAAATTGTGGTATTTTTACACAATGGAATACTACTCAGCAATTAAAAACGAGGAAATCATGAAATTTGCAGGCAAATGGTGGGATCTAGAAAAGATCATTCTGAGTGAGGTATCCCAGAAGGAGAAAGACACACATGGTATGTACTCACTTATATAGACCTGTAAGATATGATAAACATAATGAAATCTATACAAGAAAGCAGACATGGGGTAAGTTGATCAATCTTCACTTTGAAAGACAAATGGGATGGACATTGGAAGTAGGGAAAACAAGTAACAGGACAGGAACCTACTGCAGAGGGCCTCTGAAAGACTCTACCTAGCAGTTTATCAAAGCAGATACTAAGACTCATAACCAAACCTTTGGCAGAGTGCAGGGGATCATATGAAAGAAGGGGAGTTAGTATGATGTGGAGAGGATAGGAGCTCCACAAGGACCAAATGTATCTGGGCACAGGGGTCTTTTCTGAGACTGATACTCCACCAAGGACCATGTATGGATATAACCTAGAACCTCTGCTCGAATGTAGCCCGTGGTAGCTCAGAAAAAGGGAACAGGGACTATTTTTGACATGAATTCAATGGCAGGCTCTTTGACCTTCCCACCTCCAAGGCAGGAGTAGTCCTGCTAGGCCACAGAGGAGGCTTTGTAGCCAGTCCTGAAGATACCTGATAAAACAGGGTCAGATGAAAGGGGAGGAGGTCCTCCCCAATCAGTGAACTTGGAAAGGGGAAGGGAGGAGATGAGGTAGGGAGGGTGGGATTGGAAGGGAATGAGGGAGCAGGATACAGCTGGGATACAGAGTTAATAAAATGTAACTAATAATAAAAAGAAAAAATAATTTACCAAATGGTGACAGTCTACAGAATAAATATTGTTCATTATGAAATTATATATGTTTAAGACTAGATAATAAATAATTTTTTTAACATGTAAAAATAAAGAAAAAAAGGAGTACTTTCTTCTGGATATACGCCTACCAGTGGTATACCTGGATCTTGAGGAAGCGCTATTCTTAATTGTCTGAGAAAGTGCCAGATTGATTTCCAAACTGGTTGTATAAGTTTACATTCCCACCAGCAGTGGAGGAGGGTTCTCCTTTCTCCACATCCTCTCCATCATGTGTTGTCACTTGATTTATTCATTTTAGCCATTCCTATGGGCATAAGGTAAAATCTATGGGTTGTTTTGATTTGCATTTCCCTGATGACGAAGGAAGTTGAACATTTCTTTAAGTGTTTCTCTGCCATTCGATATTTGTTTATTGATAATTCTCTGTTTAGCTCTGTTCCCCATTTTTAATTGGATTACTTAGTTTGTTGCTTTTTAGCTTCTTTAGTTCTTTATATATACTGGATATTAGTCCTCTGTCAGATATTGGGTTAGCGAAGATTCTTTCCCAATCTGTAGGCAGTCGTTTTGTTTTGATGACAGTGTCCTTTGCTTTACAGAAGCTTTTCAGTTTCATGAAGTCCCATTATTGATTGTTGCTCTTAGAGCCTGTGCTGTTGGTGTTCTGCTCAGGAAGTTGTCTCCTGTGACAATGAGTTCAAGGCTCTTCCCCACTTTTTCTTCTAACCGATTTAGTGTGTCTGGATTTATGTTGAAGTCTTTGATCCACTTGGACTTTAGTTTTGTGCAGGGTGATAAGTATAGATCTATTTTCATTTTTCTACATGTAGACATCCAGTTAGACCAGCACCATTTGTTGAAGGTGCTATCTTTTTTTCATTGTATGGTTTTGTCATCTTTGTCAAAAATCAGGTGTCCATAAGTGTGCGGGTTTATTTCTAGGCTTTCTGCTCAATTTCATTGATCCACCATTCTGTTTCTATGCCAGTACCATGTAGTTTTTATTACTTCTGCTCTATATACAGCTTGAGATCAGGGATGGAGATACCTCCAGAAGATCCTTTATTGTAGAGGATTATTTTAGCAATTCTGGGTTTCTTGTTATTCCATATGAAGTTGAGAATTTTTCTTTCAAGGTCTGGAAAGAATTGTGTTGGTATTTTGATAGGAATTTCATTGAATCTCTAGATTGCTTTTGATAAGATTGCCATTTTTACTATGTTAATCCTGCCAAGCCATGATGCTCAAGTATACAACAAGGACATCTGCTCAACCGTGTTTGTAGCAGCTTTATTTGTAAGAGCCAGAAGCTGGAAACAGCCCACATGCCTCTCAGTTGAGTAATGGATACAGAAATTGTGTAGAATATTGGAATATTACCAATATTCCAATGGAATATTACTTAGCAATAAAAAACAAGGAAATCATGAAATTTGCAGGTAAAGGGTGGGAACTGGAAAAGATCATCCTGAGTGAGCTATCCTAGAAGCAGAAAGATAACATGGTATATACTCGCTCATAAGAGTATACTAGACATGTATTATAGGATAAACATACTAAAATCTGTACACCTAAGGAAGCTAATCAGGAAGGAGGACTCTGGATAGGATGCTCAATCCCCATTCAGAAAGGGAAAGAGGATGGACATTGGAGGAGGGAGAAAACAGGGAACAGGACAGAAGCGTATCACAGAGGGCCTCTGAAAGACTCTACTCTGCAGGGTATTGAGGCAGATGCTGTGACTCATAGCCAAATTTTGGGCAGAGTACAGGGAATCCTATGAAAGAAGTGGGAGATAGTAAGACCTGGAGAGGACAGGCACTCCACAAGGATAGCAACAGATTCAAAATGTCTGGGCACAGGGTTCTTTTCTGAAACTGATACTCCAGCCAAAGACCCGTCATAGAGATGGCCTGAAACTCCTGAACAGAGGTAGCCTATGGAAGTTCAGTATCCAAGTGGCCCTCATAGTAATGGGGACAGGGACTGTCTCTGACATGAACTTATTGGCCTGCTCTTTGATCACTTCCCCTAAGGGGAGAGCAGCCTTACCAGGGCACAGAAGAATACAATGCAGCCAGTCCTGATGAGACTTGATACTCTAGGATCAGAGAGAAGGGGAGGAGGGCCTCCCTTTTCAGGGGACTGGGAGAGGGACATGGGTGGGCAAGAAGGAGGGTGGGATTGGAAAGGGAGGAGGGAGGGATGTACAGGGGGGCATATAAAGTGAATAAACTGTAATTAATAAAATAAAAGTAATAAAAAATAATAAAAAATAAAGGAGTACATTCTTTATATAAAATTATATTTTATACTTGTTATTTGCACAAGAACTTTTTAACAATTTGTCATTTTTGTTCTTATTTCTCTTATTTTTACTATTTTTTGAGGAAAATATTCTTATTTTTAAAAGTTTATTTTACCCAAAGGTTGAGCATAAGTCTCAGCATCTGCATTGATAGTCTGCTGGGCAGAGCCTTTCAGAGGTCCTCTGTGTCAGGCCCCTGACTTGTTCCCTCTTTTCTCCTTCTTCTGATGTCCAGCCTCTTTGCCTTTCTGGATAGGGATTGAGCATTTTAGCAAGAGTCCTCCCTCTTGATTAGTTTCTTTAGGTGTACAGATGTTAGTAGGTTTATCCTATATTATATATCTATAAGAGTGAGTATATACTGTGTGTGTCTTTCTGCTTCTGGGATAGCTCACTCAGGATGATCCTTTCTATATCCCACCATTTACCTGCAAATTTCATGATTTCCTTGTTTTTTATTGCTGAGTAATATTCCATTGTGTAGATGTACCACAATTTCTGTATCCATTCCTCCACTGAGGGGCATGTGGGCTGTTTCCAGCTTCTGGCTATTACAAATAAGGCTGCTACAAACATGGTTGAGCAAATGTCCTTACTGTGTACTTGAGACACTTTTGGGTATATGCCTAGGAGTGGTATAGCTGGATTTTTATGAAGCACTATTCCTAATTGTCTGAGGAAGCGCCAGATTGATTTCCAGAGTGGTTGTATAAATTTACATTCCCACCAGCAGTGGAGGAGGGTTTCCCTTTCTCCGTATCCTCTCCAGCATGTGTTGCCATTTGAGTTTTTGACCTTAGCCATTCTGATGTGTGTAAGGTGAAATCTTAGGGTCGTTTTGATTTGCATTTTCCTTATGACTAAGAACCTTGAACATTTCTTTAAGTGTTTCTCTGCCATTTGATATTTGTCTATTGAGAATTCTCTGTTTAGGTCTGTACCCCATTTTTTAATTGGATTACTTGATTTGTTGCTGTTTAGCTTCTTTAGTTCTTTATATATACTGGATATTAGTCCTCTGTCAGATATAGGGTTGGTGAAGATCCTTTTCCAATCTGTAGGCAGTCGTTTTGTTCTGACGAATCTCCTTGGCAACCTTTGGGCAGAGTGCAGGGAATCTTATGAAAGAAGTGGGAAACAGTAAGATCTGGAGAGGACAAGAACTCCACAAGGAGAGCAACAGAACCAAAAAATCTGAGCACAGGAGTCTTTCCTGAGACTGCTACTCCAACCAAGGACCATTCATGGAGATAACCTAGAACCCCTGCACATGTAGCCCATGTAGCCCATGGTAGTTCAGTATCCAAGTGGGTTCCATTGTAATAGGAACAGCGACTGTCTCTGACATGAACTGATTGGCCTGCTCTTTAATTACCTCCCCCTGAGGGGGAAGCAGCATTACCAGGCCACAGAAGAAGACACTGCAGCCACTCCTGATGAGACCTAATTGACTAAAATCAGAAGGAAGGAAAAGAAGACCTCCCCTATCAGTGGACTTGGGGAGGGGCATGCATGCATAGGGTGAAGGAAGGGAAGGGAGGAGGGAGGGAACCACAGGGGGGATACAAACTGAATAAAGTGTAATTAATAAGGAACTAAAAAAGAGTTTATTTTATTTATATTTATTCACCTTATATCCCCGCTGCACCCCCTCCCTCGTCTCCTCCCAGTCCCACCCACCCTCCCTATTCTCCTCTATGAATTTTCCCTAGTCCCCTGTTCTATCTGATCCTAGATTGTCAGGTCTCATCAAGTCCAGCTGCATCATCTTCATCTGTGGTCTGGCAAGGCTGCACCCCCCAGAGGGAGGTGATCAAAGTGTTCATGTCTGAGACAGCCCCTGTACCCCTTAGTAGGGAACCCACTTGGAAAATGAGCAGCCAATGGGCTTCCTTGAGGCAAATATTCTTACATTTTTATGTTTTGCCTATTCTCATGATTATTTCCTTAGAACGTCTTGAAAAATTCCACAAGTATGAACATGCAGATCTTCCACATTCTCTGGGGAAGATTAAAGCAACTTTAGTTCCTGCTGACAGTGTGCACCATTCCTCTTTTTCACGTGATATTTTAATCATATCTCTGATAATTTTTAATGAGAGATCTAGCTCAGCAGTAGTGCATTTAACTAACAGGCACAAGCCCCAAGGTCAATACTCATTACTGTGAACATCAAACAAGAAAAAGCCAATAGACTTTGCTAACTCAGTGAGTGAATAACTTTGTGTGGTTACATTAAATGTCATCAAACACTTAAGCTATGTCTCTGAGTACAAGTACTGGCTCTGGAGGAATGGTTGAAGATGGAAAGATGTATTCTGAACAGGAGGTGAAAATGAAGTGACTGTTAGTAGATGGTTTTGTCTCTCACACTTTCATATAGTGGCAAAATCTTCAGTAGCCCTGGGCCAGACTGCACTGAGATATACCTGAACCTTTCCATCTGCATCTGCCAATTTATATGACTTACGAAACAAGAAAAGGTAACAAGAGCGCCTCCCATTAATTTATTTTCATCTTCTAAGAATTTTCAGATAAGTTTCGCTTATTTGGGGCTGAAGTTCGGTTAGTTATTGCCATTTTAATTAGAAAAATATTTTGCTGAAGACATGTTTTTCAATAAGCCTCACTAGCAGAACATTTATTATTTCTCCCTGACTCCTCTATCACTTGATATATTTTCCCCATGAATTTAAATAGAGATCCGTCCTGGTTCATTACCACTTTCATATCACCAGGAAAGAACAGGTTATCAAGATAATCAAGTGTAAGAAGTATTAAGAAGATGGAAAGTTATAGAGCTTGAAGAAGTCTGTTGTTAAGAACTGTACTCACTAAGTTGTACAGATTGACTTCCAACTCCTGGGTTGAAATGATGATCCTACCTCTGCTTCCAGAGTAGCTGAGACTCAAGCCAGGGTTTCTGTGTGTACCCCTGGCTGTCACGAAACTTGCTTTGTAGACCAGGCTGGCCTTGAACTCAGAGATCTGCCTACCTTTGCCTCCTGAGTTCTGGAAGTAAAGGTGTGCGCCACAATTGCCTGACCTACAGTTTATGTTTGTAAAAAAGAAGAAAATCTCCCCCCCCCTTTTTTTTTTTTGGTTAAACTGGTTGACACAATGGTCAAGATGTTTTATTCATTGACAGTAGAAATGGATCTTAAATAAGGTCGGACATTATTGTGGCACCTCGTGATTGTTAATGAAGGTGTCAGCACAGAACAGAGCAGACTTGGAATAGGTCAAATGCCCCATCTTTGCCAAGCAGAGAAGTACATTCCAGTACCTTTTAAGTTTCTTGTCTGAGATGCAGTTTCTGAGGATTTCAAGTTTAAAATGAAAATAACAGAAACAGGAATAAAAAGAGTGTGTGAAATGTGAAATCCAGAGCAATAGAGCATGCTACTCCCATGAATTTAGGTCTGTGCTTTGGGAATGTCTAGAATCTTGAGCTCCAGTTCTGTCTGTGAAACCCTCCTTTTTGCCTAGACATTGCTTAAACCTGGGGCATGTGTTACTTCTGGGATTTCCTTCTGTTTATGTTCTGATGTTCACCAATGTGCCTGCTAATGGTCACATTTGATCTCAGTACAGTGTTACTGCCTGTGAAATGGACATTAACTCTTGAACTTTAGTGCACCTATGCTGGCTAATATATCTTTGATCATTTTTTTAAAGTGATGTTCTTCTTGAGTTAACTCTCAAGGTCTCATTAGAACTCTAAGAAGTCCAGGCAGAATTTGGCCAGTTAAACAAGTTTCAGTCAGTCATGTATAGTTGAGATTGATTTTGTCTAAGCAGAATGATGCATCTTTTGGCTTCACACAGGTTTATTATGATTGGATTCATACAAGTGGAATACAGAGAGCAGTTACTGATATTTAACATCTACTCTGCAGATATATGAGATGGGAATCTGTCTAGCCTTCTGCACAGCATAAAGTTAGTGACAAAACAAATGTGGAAATGTTTAGATCAGTGGTTCTCAATTTATGGGTCTCAACCCCATTAGGGTTTAAGTGGCCCTTTCAAAGGGTTGCATATCAGATGTCCTGCATATCAGATATTTGCATTATGATTCATAACTGTAGAAAAATTGTAGGTATGAAGTAGTAACAAATATTATGGTTGGGAATCATCACAACATGAGGAACTGTATTAAAAGATCACAGCATTAGGCAGACTGGGAGCCACCGCTTTGATGCACAGCAGTAATATTGTACTGTCCAGCTGAGTCAAGTGGAAACAGTCCACCAAGACTCTCTTGAACGGTCTATAGGCATGACACTTTTTTTTTTCTGTAGAAGTTCCTTATCTGGTGTGTGGCTGGACCCCTGCTACATCAAGCACAGCCACTCAACTTGTTCATGAGTCAAAAATGCAAGCTTTCAGTCTAATACCACTGTGTGATTCAAGTAAGTTCATCATTAGATTAACCTGTCTTTATTAGAGTTTTACAATTGTCTTTTTAATGACCTATATTCATTGTACATAGTACTAAGCTTCCTAAAGATATTTTCATGCAACTGTATGATGGGGTTTGAATAAATTGTCCCTCCATAGCCTCTTTTTTCTCCTCTATTTCCTTTTCAATTAGAACCCATTTGTCTGGGAAGTATAGCTGGACACAGTGGCACATGATTTAATCCTCGCTCTTGGGAGGTAGAGGCAGACAGATATGTGTGAGTTCAAGGCCAGCCTGTTCTATATAGTGAGACCTTGTCTTGAAAAAAAAAAAAAAACAGTTATCCCAACTGGAGTCCTTTATTTCCCTAGACAGTTTTACTTCAATCTACATGGTAGGTATACACAAATGATTTTGTATGCCTATATAGAGTCTAGAATCTTCCATATTGCATTTTTGATAAGCAATATTTGATAACCAAAAATTAGATATAAATAGAAACACAAAAGATTCTTAGTGAAATAATTTCATCAGATATGACTCAATCTAACCCATATGAAAGGCTAGCATCAATTGTACATTTAAACCTTTTTTAGCAGAGATAAATCTAGAGCAGTCATGTCCACTGAACATACACACACATATACCAATAACTCAACTGTGGAGCCAACAAAGGTGGAGCAACACAGTGAAAGGTAGAAATATCTTTATCTACTATCTGTAGTTGTGAACTTACATCTTAGGTTTCAGCCATCAGAAATTCAGATACTTTCTTCCTGAGACAGATTAATAACTAGGTCTGAAATGATTTCTTTGAGTTTCCATCCCAGATGGCTACTAAAGAGCATCTTCAGCAACACACAGAGGAAAAAGCTTCATGGATTCATTTCTGTGTTCTTCTATGACATGATACCTTTCGCCATGATAGAAAACCTGATCCTGAGAGTGATTGGTGGTCATGTGGTTAGAAATTGGTCAGACCTCCTTTTCACCTTGATTATGAGAGGTGTGTATTAGGATATATAGTATCCTGTTCTAAGCCTCTTTGTGATATATTAAACTGTGGCAATAGATAAGGAATTGCCAGGAGGAAAAAGAATTTCTGTTACACTGGTTTTCATTGTGGAGTTAGTAAACATTAGTTTTCATTAATAACATTAATGAGGTCACAAACATAGAATCAAGATGATTGGAAGTACAATGCCATTGTCTTTTTATTTCAAAGACTTCCACAAATGCATTACTTTTCTTTTAGATTATCTTAAATTTTAATTAAGTCACTGATCTATAGTTCGATTTATGTCTCTATATTCATGTTTTAAAATTATGGTTAAAAATACTTTTGAAGAATAATTAGAGTGACAGACCTAAAAAGCACAGATTTAAACTATAAAGACAATTTTGTCAGGAGAGTAAATAGTTTGTGGAGATGAGGGAAGACATTTAAGATATTTATGACATTTAACATTGACTCAACTAAAGCATTTCTGTCAGTCTCAGACATGAGTCCTGGTACATTAGAGGGCCCAGGCAGTAGATATTTGCCAATATTTACATGCATGGAGAAATTCTGAAACTGGCTTCATACTAATTATTAGCAGAGAGCACTTATAGACTCTAGACCTCTCCTCCCTGGGTTCAAGTTCTGCCTTTGAACTATTCTTTGTGATTTCTCTGTGCCTCTTCCTGCCTCAGTTCCCTCATCTGCAACATGGGATAGACAGTAAAACGGGGCTGTCGGAATGAAATGAGTCTCTCTCTGGTCAAATGAGTTAAATTGCCATGACCTTTAGATATATTCTTAAATGTGATATGTATTATTAGAGATTTGATACAATCATTGGAGAACAGCTCCTCTATCCCAAAACCACAAAGAATGCATTGTGCATCTAATATTTTCTCTGATAAAGTGAGAAATATAAGAGGAATTGCCCCTCACAGGCACTTGGTCCTCTGAGAGAGAAGCCTCCTATCTCTCTCACACTGTGATGTGTGTCCTATGGAGAAGATGATGCTTCCAGGGACGCACAGGGGAAGCAGTGAGCAGAGGCCGGTTCAAAACCCGTAAGCTCTGAAACTCCTAGGACTCCAGTGTCTTATCTGGAATTAGAGGCCCCAGAGCTACACAGTCATTGAGGATCATCAACCAGATCAAACTATAGTTGAACACTTTTTTAGTATTGTTCTCTGGTACAGTCATGATATATTCAAGAGCATCCATGGTATGTAGGCGAAGGATTTGAGAAGGACATGTGGTCCCTTGATAGAAAGAAATGGCCACTGAATCTTATTCAACTACTCAAGACCCTGGTCATGCCCAGGCTGGAGATGAACATCTCATAATGACCCCAAGCCGGGTATTTAACCGACATCTATCCCACTTCTCTTATTGTAACTCGTTCTTAGGCAAAACCAAAACAAAATAAAATCACATTTACTTACAGTGGCATAAGCTTCAATCTTTTCTCCAAGAGTAGTCATGTGGCTAGAAGAAACCTCAAATAGGAAAGGAAGAAAGTGAGATAAATATAAGTGGATTCTTCCCCTCTACAGGGAACTTATCTGGAGAAGGCGAGATTCATAGCTCTGACTATTGTGACTGAATTGCTTCTGTGGGTGAAGAATTTGCTTATCACCCATTGAATTCAGATTCATCCCTATAGACAGAAAAATAATGATCAAAGAGATGGGCCCTGTGGTGACACATCCACAACTTCTTCTCTAGAGACATGGATATGCCGATTGTGAACAAATGCAATCATTTCCCATGTCTCTCTGTTTGCTTTTCAGTATTCCCGTGGGATGGGTTATATGTGGTTTCCTGGGATTAGGTGGTAATGAGGATTTAGTCAGAAACTAGATTATGGTTCAGAAGAAAGTATCAAATATTGTGTTAAGTTAATGTTTGTCAATACTTACTTTATTAATCTTAACATGACTCCATCTCTGTTGCCACCTGTGATGGTGAATGTCTCATTAGTAGGAGTCCCATGGACCCTGGAAAGATGCCACTAGGGCAGTACATCACCTCCAGTAGAAGAGATGATGCAAAATAACTACCCCATCCTTCTCAAATCACAAACACATTTTAACTTGATACTTGAATGTACCTCATTTTCCTCATTATTTTGTCTGTGTGTCTGAAATCTAGAACAGCTTTGAATTTATTCCAACCTCGAGTTAGAATCTGTGGACAAAATGAATTTTGCCCAATGTCTTAGTCACTGTTCTATTGCTGAGAAAAGTCACCATGACTAAGGAATCTCTTACAAAGAGGGAGCATTTAATTGGAGGGCTTTGTTACAGTTTCAGAGGTTTACTCTATTATCATCATGGTAGGAAGCATGGTGACATGCAGGGAGATGCTAGAGAAATAGCTGAGAACTACATATTGATCTGTAAGTAGAGAGAGATACTTGGGGCTTGGAATGGACTTTTGAACTCAAATTTCAACATCTAAGCTAGGGAAACCCTATCAAACAAACAAACAAACAAACAAAGAAACAAACAAAAAAGCAAGCATACTCTTGAGTCACACTAATTGCATTTTGGTGTAGCAAGATGCCAATGGGAGCCAAGATAATTGCAAAGGGATTCATAAGTGTGCTATATGATTGAGACTTTAGTTTGTGTGTATTTCTCTCTGTACCTCCTGTCTGGTATCCACAGAGGTCAGAAGAAGGCCTCAGGTTCTCTGGAACTAGTGTTACAGGAAGTGGTGTGTCACCATGTCAGTGCTAGTAATCGAACTTAGGTCCTTTGGAAGAGTAGCCAGGACTCAAAACTACTGCACCATCACTATAGCTTCCATGAATTGGGATTTTGAAATCAGGGAATTAACAAGGTTAAGAGTGGAAACTTTCATGGAGAACACTTAAAAGAAGCAGAGAGTGATTTCAGCAATAAGGTCAGTGGCATGACACCCTGTTAGCCACACTGCTTATGTACAATCAGAAATAACCCATTGTTTTTCTTTCAAATACTTTACCCATGCACTACAAAAGTTGATAGATGCAACTTTCATTTCATGTTGATCCTTAAATGACAGTTTGCATTGTACAAAATTCCCAAATAATTAATAAATATATTGTGTTGGGAAGAAAAAAGGGCTAAAGTATGCGTAGACATGTCAGGAGTAAGAACTAGGTGAGTGAGTTCGTTTGAGTAAAAATGGCCCTTGAACCTATTTATTTGGTATTCTGTAGGCTTCTTGCACGTTTATTATAGGCACCTCATTCTTTAGGTTAGGGTAATTTTCTTCTATGATTTTGTTGAAGATGTTTTTTAGGCCTTGGAGCTGGGAATGTTCTCCGTCTTCCATTCCTATGATTCTTGGGTTTGTTAATTTAATGGTGTGCCAAATTTTCTGGATGTTTTGTGTTAGAAACTTTTTAGATTTATTGTATCATCTATGCCTGAAATTCTCTCTTCTATCTCTTGTAATTTGTTGGTGATGCTTGTATCTCTAGCTCTGTCGCGCGCGGCCTTTGCCGATAAGGACGACGCAACAACCGAGGATTTCTTCAGCAGCAAGTTTATTGAACAGCTCTTTCTTGCAGATGGTGAAGGACCCAAACCCCGGGTTGTGCTCTGCTTAAATAGCCAGCAGCGCGACCTGTCCGTCTGTAATTGGTGCTCTGTTCAAGTCTTCATAAGCATATGGCTGGCAATTGGAGTGCAGCCTAAACCCTCATTAGCATAAAGCTGCGCATGCGTAAACTGCAGGGCGGCGCAGGCAAGAAGCGCGAAAATGCTGGCAAGAAGAACCAGGAAGCAGGAAGCCGGCGCCATCTTGTAATGGCGGGAGCGGCTCCCGACATCTCCCCCTTTTATATATATTAAAGGCCATCTCAATCAGAAAAATAACACACCATGAGGTTACCGATCAGCCTGCTGAGCCAACAGCATCAGCGATCAAGGAGTTTACACGGTGTAAGAGACCCTCTGCACCTTGAGTCCCGTGCAATGGGAACCTGAGCCCTGGGAGGTGCAGAAGTCTGTCTTGAACAGCATCCTGGTGCAATGGGAACCTGTGCCCGTCAGGAGTGCTACAAGTTCAGACAGTGTCTCAACGATTGAGCATGTTAAGCCAAACTTGGGGGGATGCCCCCTGTTCCACAGCCAGCATAGCCCGCACCATGGCCACATTTTTAAGATGTTGCTGTCTCTTAAAACGGCAGAGCAACCAAAAACAGAGGAACAGCCCCGCGAGCATAAACTGGCATTGGTCGTGGGAATGTTGATAGGATCCCCCAGTGGATCTCCTGGGTCTCCACCTCCAGGTTCATCTGCACTCCGCTCAGGATCAGGATCAGGGTTAGGGTCAGGCTCATCTTGCTTCACCACCCGGGTCAATTGCGCCGGAACCCAAATTGGATTTTCTTGGTCCTGTGGGAAAATACACACAGCTCCCCTGGATCTTATAAAAATAGGATCCGGTCCTTTAATGATTATAAGAGCAGAGAGCACAGCTGCTGCCAAGCTTTGATTTGTTACCGGTATTTGTTCATATACTTCAGGTGGGTATAAGGTCTGATTAACTACCCGAGCGTCCTCCCAGATTGGGAACGCGGTTTTAATCCGCTTCCTCTCTTTTTCTGATATCAGGGAAAATTTTGTCTCTGCAGATTTGGGTTTTTCAGTGGCTGACTTCCGCATGGAGAACCCGGAAGTGCCAGCATAGGCCACATATGGTGGCGGATCCGGGCGGTAACGCCCTTCCTCATATTTAGCTGCTTCCTCATCCAACTCTGCCTGCTCGTCAGGGTCGAGCCCTGATTCCTCATCAGTTTGTTGATTCTCAGAAGAGCTGTTTTCGCTCTCTGTAGACTCCGGCTCGCTCGATGACGAGGCGGCTTTCTTCTTTTCCTCGCTACCAGTCTGTTTTGGTTTCTTAAACTTCTTAACTAGCTTTCGCGCCTTCAGCGCTTTAGCCTTATCTTCCTTGGTCCCATCCTTAGGGGATTTACCGGTCTTAATTCCCTTTTCTGCTTCGGATAGACTATCTTGATGGTCCCGTTTCCCACAACTAAGGCACAGACAACACAACAAGACAAAAACGAGACTAACATTGAGAAACAGAATACACCAGACCACAGAAATCATACCTTGCAGAAAAGTACCGCGGTTTCGCACTGCTGGCTTGAATCCTCCTCCGACGAGCAGTCGGGGGTCCTTCGAGTCGTTCCTCCGCCCAGGGTTCGGCAGGTTTCCCGGGTTTCGGCACCACTTGTCGCGCGCGGCCTTTGCCGATAAGGACGACGCAACAACCGAGGATTTCTTCAGCAGCAAGTTTATTGAACAGCTCTTTCTTGCAGATGGTGAAGGACCCAAACCCCGGGTTGTGCTCTGCTTAAATAGCCAGCAGCGCGACCTGTCCGTCTGTAATTGGTGCTCTGTTCAAGTCTTCATAAGCATATGGCTGGCAATTGGAGTGCAGCCTAAACCCTCATTAGCATAAAGCTGCGCATGCGTAAACTGCAGGGCGGTGCAGGCAAGAAGCGCGAAAATGCTGGCAAGAAGAACCAGGAAGCAGGAAGCCGGCGCCATCTTGTAATGGCGGGAGCGGCTCCCGACATAGCTCCTGTCCTCTTTCTTAGGTTTTCCACTTCTAGGATTGCCTCAGATTGTGTTTTCTATAGTGTTTCTATTTCCCTTTTGTGGTCCTGAACAGTTTTGTTCATTTCCTTCACCTGTTTGATTGCATTTTCCTGTATTTCTTTGAGGGTTTGATTCATTTCCTATTTAAAGCCTCTATAACTTTCATAAGATTAGATTTAAGGCCATTTTCCTGTGTTTCATGTGTGTTAGGATATCTAGGGCTTGTTGAGATAGGATAATTGTAGTCTGGTGGTGCCATATTGCCCTGGGTTTTGTTGAGTGTTCTTAAGCTATCTTCTAGCCATCTGATTGTCTCTGGTGTTTCCAGGCTTGGAGGTCCCTGGTAGTCCCTGATGACTGTCACCTTCCATAGTCACTGGTGTCTGCCACTTCTGTGATTGCACATAGAGCTAGGACCTAGGAACTGGAGAACTGATGTCACACAAATGGCCTTACTGCTGCTGGCAGTTCCTGATGACCAACGCCTCTGAGATTGTTGGAAGAACAGGGACTCAGGGACCAACACTCAGAGGGCTCATAGCAGACCTCACCTCTGCTGATAGTCTCCAATGTTTGTCGACTGAAGGCAGAGACGGCACCCCAGAAGTAGCACAGGTGGGCTTGGGGCCAACCTCACTTCTGCTGGTAGTCTCCAATGGTCACTGTCCCTGGGAGCCAGGCAGAGATGGCACTTGCTAACTGGTGCAAGAAGGTCACAGAACAGACCTCACCTTTGCTGGTAGTCTCCAATGGTTGCCATCCCTGGAACTGCTGACTGCACATATTTTTTTTTTTAAGGAAAATGTAAAAATAATTAGAGTGTTTAACACCAACGCAAAGTAACGTGCTGACACTATGTCCAACTCAGAGGGTTTGAGGAGGCAAAAAAATCATGTTTTGATTTTGTCAGATCTTTGTATGCATAGGAAATTACCACCTCAGCAGCTGCTTTATCTATTTTTTTTATGAAACAAATGTTCTAAAGCTTAAAAATGTTTGATCTCAGAGCATCACAAGAGATGGAAGATAGAATCTCAGGAATAGAAGGCATGATTGAAGAAATCAATATACCAGTCAAAGAAAATATTAAATAATTCCTAACCCAAACATCCAGGATATACAGGATATTATGAAAAGAACTAATCTAAGAACAATAGGAATTGAAGAAGGTAAATAGTTACAGCTCCAAGTGGGAGTAGACATTCTAATAGCTAATAATCTTTCAACCAAAATTAACAAAGAGACAAGGAAGGTCACTTCATACTCAACAAAGGAAAAATCTATGAAGATGATGTTAGCTTTATTATTTCTCCGTCAGTTTCAGTCTTGATGAAACTAACAGATGTTATGAATCAATTGGATCTAACTGATATTTACAGAACATTTTACCCAAACATAAAAGAATATACCTTCACAGCTTCTCACAAAACCTTCTCTAAAATTGACCACACACTTGGTCACAAAGCAAGCCTCAACAGATACTAGAAAATTGAAATAACCCGTTTTATTTTATCAGATCACCGTGGATAAAAACTGGGCCTCAACAACAACAGATACAAGAGAAAGCACACATACTCATGGAAATGCAACAAATAAAAATAATTTTAGACTAGTTTTCCTTATGAACATTAATGCAAAATGTTCAATAAAATACCCACAGACTGAATCAAAGAACACATCAAAAACATCATCCATCATGATCTAGTAGGCTTCATTCCAGGGATGCAAGGATGGTTCAACATACAAAAAAAAAATCCATCAATGTAATCCACTATATAAACAAACTGAAAGGAAGAAAGAAAAACAGGACCATTTCCCTAGATGCTGAAATAGCACTTGACCAAATCTAACACCTTTTCATGTCTTGGAAAAAGACCCACCCCATGGGAGAGAACCAACTCCTGACAATATTAATGATATTCTGCTATTCTTGAAGACCAGAGACAAGAAGAGTTGTCTGCTGAGAGGGACCACCCAGCACTGCCTCAAAACAGATGCTGAGACTCAAAGCCAAACACTGGACAAGGCACAGGGTGTGGAAAAATGGGGGTGGGGAAGGAGAAAAGGACCTGGAGGTGACAGGAGCTTCACAAGAGGACCAACAGAGCCAACTAACCAGGACCAAGAGGGGCCTGCTGAGAATGAAGCACCAAGCGAGGGCCTTGCATGGACTGGATCTAGCCCCTTACAAAGATGTAACTGATGGGCAGCTTAGGCCTCATGGGACTTCCCTAATAAGTAGAGCATGGGCTCTCTCTGACATGGACTCTTTTGCCAGCTTTTCAATTAGTCTCCCTGAAGGGACTGCCTCTTCAGGCCACAGGGAAAGAGGGCATGTTCAATCCATATATGACTTGATGAACTGGGGTAGATTGGAAGAGGAGGAATTCCTTTTCTGTGGAATAAGGGAAGGGGAGGGGAAGAGGGAGGAAGGTAGGACTCGGAGGCTCCTTTCTCTGGCTTGTTCTGTCTTCACTTGTGTCTAGCTTATTCTTTCTGCAACCTGTCACTGTAAAACTGTTCCAGTAAAAACAAAACAAAACAAAACAAAACAAAACAAAACATCTCTCCATTAAAAATTCATCTCTCTCTCCCTGTGTTAGGGGCCAGAAGACACAAAAAGAATGATCCCAGATTCAAATAGCATGTAAGCAATGAAAGGCGTTTATTCTTCAGAAGACCAGCAAGCTGGGGCCACCATCCAGGCAAAATGATGCTCAGGTCTTTTTATCGAAAACTATGGGAATTTCAGGGACACATAACTCCTAGACAAAGGCCCTCAGGTCTTTTTATAGGAAACTAGGGGAATTTAAGGGACAGGTAGGTCATCTTTATTATGTTTGGCTCAGGTCAAAAAAGCAAGGATATGAGTGAAACTATGATTGTCTATGGTTAGGTAAGGCTTGATTAGGGGTTGGGGCTTTCTAAACTGGTCCAAAAGGTCCAAACATGTGGGTGGCAGGGAATTCAAAAAGGCTAACTTCTGACTGGCTTGCATCCAGGTGGTTGGTGGGCTGCATTCTTACTTTAAGAATGTTCTACAAGATAAGATAAGGCTACCCAGAACAGATGTCCTTTCCCATTTTTGTGGTTATCTTTTGTGGCTGTTCCTTGGGTTGGAAATCCTGGAATTGGAGACTTATGTCCTAGTTCCTGGGACTTATACTTCTTTTGGGGGGTGGGGAGTGTTGGTCAGGCCTGGTCCTCTTACCTGTGCTGCTCTTAAGTAGCCTCTCTTTCCTGTCCTCTTCTTGTGAGAGTTGGGTGTATCCTATCTCTGACTCATTCTGTTAAATCTTTCTCTGATTCATCACTTTGTATGCCCTCAATTAGATGTTGGTTTCAAATATGGCTGCTTCTTTCTATAAATAACGTTACCTTGATTATTTGATATGAAAGGTGGGTACTAAGGTCATGTCTGTAGTCCAGACAGATCATACTGTAATCCAGAATGTGTCTGCCTTTCAGACATATCACATAGATCTACAAGATCTTTGGACACGATCCCTTGATAGAGCAGCCATGTTGCTGGATTAAAATCCCTCTACACCTTTATAAAAGAGGAGAATGCCAGGGTGGGAGAATAAACATGCTTCTGATCTTTGTCGTTTTTTTGTATGTAATATTTACAAAATTTATTTCACTGCAGAAGTTTTATTTATTTTTTAAATTTATTTAATTTTATTAATTACAGTTTAGTTACTTTGTATCCCCCCACAAGGCCCTCCCTCTTCCCCTCCCGGTTCCACTTCCCTCCCCGTTCTTCACTCATGACCCTCCCCAAGTCCACTGATAGGGGAGGTCCTCCTCTCCTTTCTTCTGATCTTAGTGATCAGATCATATCAGGAATGGCTGCATTATCATCTTCTGTGGCCTGGTAAGGCTGCTCTCCCCTCAGGGGGAGGTGATCAAAGAACAGGCCAATCAGATTATGTCAGAGGCAGTTCCTCTTCCCATTACTATGTAACCTACTTGGACACTGAATTCAGAGATCAGCCTGCCTCTGCCTCCAAAGTGTTGGGATTGAAGGTATGCATCACCACCTCTCAGCTTATTTTTATTTTAAATTTCAAACAATTCTTGCATTTTGTCATATATGTACTTATTTTATATATTAGGTTTGGGTTACTATTTTGATTAGGCTTGTGTATGGTAAATGGAACTTGGACTGTTTTTCCCTTTTGTGTTTCTCTCACGTTTTGCACCTATGGTTTAAAGACCAACATTAAGTACTTGGGAATTTTGTAAGATGTACAAAGATAGTATGTATTAGTTTTGGTAAATTGAAGGACTTGGGGAAATTCAGTTCTCTAAGATCCTGATTTGGAAGATTCTTTTTTGTTTGTTTGTTTGGTTTTGTTTTTCTAGACAGGGTTTCTCTATGTAGCTCTGGCTGTCTTGGAGCTCACTCTGTAGATCAGGTTGCCCTTGAACTCAGAGATCTGCTTCTGGAGTGCTGGGATTAAAGGTGTGCTCCACACTGCCCAGCCTGATATGAAAGATTCTTAAACAACCCCTCAGTGCTCTATGTTTCCAAAGAATTCTTCTTAAGCCACCTTCATCTCTGTGTTCCTCAAACTGTAGATCAGAGGGTTGAGCATAGGGTTGACAAGGCTGTAAAACAATGACAGAATCTTCCTCTGTTCTTGAGAATGGTTATATTTGGGGGCCGTGTACATGACGATGGTGATGCCAAAGAAGAGACCAACCACACAGGTGGAAGGATCAGGTGGAGAAGGCCTTTCTGCCGCCTTCCCTGACTGTTCCCTCAGGATGGCCATTAGTAGGCATGTGTAGGAGATCAGAACCAAGTACAGGGCCCCACTAAGACCATCACAGAGACTGCAAAGAGGACAACTTGGTTAAGTTTTGTGTCTGCACAGGCTAATCTGAATACTGAATTAATGAGAGCAAAAGGAGCTACTATTGAACATATATTTTTGGTAAATATTATAGTTTAAGCAGTATAATATGTGTCCAATTGGCTATCCATGTGGAAGAACACTAAATTATGGCCTCTACCACACACACTATACACAAACATAAATTTCAGGTCATGTTAAGTTTAAATAGAAGTCATAAAGCGAACCCTTACATATATGCCTTAGTGATATATTTTAAGATGTTAGCACAACAAACATTTATTTTACACAATTCCAATAGAAAATATTTTGTCACCTTTATGTTCAAGATCGTGATAGAATTCTTGTTTCTGTATTTTGAAAATCTTAAGAACAATATTCTAACTTAGTTTGTAAGTAAAATGTTTTTCAAAGGTGACTTTAAAGAAGTGCAAGAAGAGTAAAATTTCATTTAAATTTTAAAGAATTTAAAGGAAAAATATTTTGAATATGATCGGAGACACTGATGCTGTTGTGGGGGCACATTCGCATCAAGTCCACTCCACTGGTTTAAGAGGGTGGGGCTGGGAGGAGTTGAGGGATGGGGCTTCAATTGGAATACATAATGAATAAATTGAGAAAATAAAAATTAAAGAAAAGAAAAAGAAAAAAGAAAGAAAAAGAGATGAGAGTGGTGATTCGGTGATTCAAACAAACCCGCTAAGGCTCTGCCCAAGATGGAGACATTCAGGCAGGACAGGAAACCTGGGACACTGGAGGAAGTGTGTCTGTCTACTGCCAGGAGAAATAATAACGATATTTTTTATTAAATTGTGACAAGACTCTCCCAGGCATTGACTGATGCTGCTCTCTTGGGCAATGAGACCTACTGTTTCCACTTTGCTAGCAGGAAGAGATTTCTAAGATGGAGTTAAAAAATATCTCAACATAAGAAATGAGAGACATGCCATGAGAGAAATTATAGAGCACGACAGAATCACCCTCTTCATTTGTCACACAGTGCAGCAAGAGGAGCAGGCTATATTGGCACTTTCAATTTGGAGCAGGAAGCAGGGACAGTTACTTTGCCCTGAGTGTGACTAAGACAGAGAAATCTCAAATATATGTTCTGCTTTGCAGTAGACCAGATCTCACTGTGGGTGGGACTTGGAATATTCCCAGGAGCAACACTACCTTACCTTCTCTAAATCTGAAGAGTTGTCCAGTGTCTGACTTGCCTTCCTCTAAATTCTCCATCAGTGTTTAGACAATGATTCACACAAAGGAAGATGATATTCTGGGCTTGAATATCAGAAAACTCACAAAGACAGGAAGTTTGAACTAAATGGTCATCCTAACATAGATGGAGGAAAAGGAGACCTAGTTGTTCTCCCAGCCTCTGGACTGTGTAGGAGGTAGGTACACTGGCAGCCCCTCCACCTAAGAGCTTTATGCTGAGCTCTCTAAACTATCCCCAGAGACATACCTGTGGGGTCCAGGCAGCAAAGCACAAAGCATTTTTTTCTGACATTCTCTGCTTTCTTTAACAGTGGTATAACACTGTCCCCTTTTCTGCTGGCTCTGCAGCTGTAACTCCCCCCTGTCCCTTTACCCAACTTCTGCCACTCCATCTTTGTGAAGGCTGAGCTCTCCTAGGTGACAAATGTGCCCCCCCACCATGGAGCTTCTTAAGATAGCAACCACTGGGCAGTGGTCTCCCTTAGGGAGAATGCAAACTTGGCCTGACGAAAAGTCTAAAGGAGACATCAATTATCAGTTTCCATTTCACATGTATTTATTTCTATTCAAAGATCAAGAAGATTGGATCTTATCTCCTCCTTGGTGGCTTTCTTTTTTTTCTTTGGTTTGAGATCACTTCCAATTTGTCCCACTTAAAAATTATTGTTTCTCAGGGAGACACACATGGTATACGTAGATATTAAACATATAATATAGGATAATCATACTAAAATCTGTACACCTAAGAAAGGTCATCAAGAAGGAGGACCCTGAGTAAAATGATCAATCCTCACTCAGAAAGGCAAATGGGACAGACATCAGAAAAGGGGGAAAACAGGGAACAGGTCAGGAGCCTACGATAGAGGGCCTCTGAAAGACTCAGCAGGGTATCAAAACATATCTTGAGATTCATAGCCAAACTTTGGGCAGAGTGCAGGGAATCTTATGAAAGAAGTGGGAGACAGTAAGACCTGGAAAGGACAGGAGTTCCACAAGGAGAGCAACAGAACCAAAAAATCTGGGCACAGGGTTTTTTTTTGTTTTTTGTTTTTTTCTAAGACTGATAATGCAACCAAGGACCATGAATGGAGATAACTTAGAACCCCTGCACAGAAGTAGCCCATGGCAGCTCAGTGTCCAAGAGGTTCCCCAGTAATAGGATCAGGGACTATCTCTGACATGAACTCATGGGTTGGCTCTTTGATCATATCCACCTGATGGGGAGCAGCCTTACCAGTCCATGGAGAAAGACAAAGAATCCAGTCCTGTTGAGAGCTGGTAGACTAGGGTCAGATGGAAGGGGAGGAGGACTTCCCCTATCATTGGACTGGGGAAGGAGCATAGGAGAAGAAGAGGGAGGGAGGGGATTTGGAGGGGAGGGAGGAGCGGCTACAGCTGGGATACATTGTGAATAAACTGCAATTCATAAAAATAAAAATAAATCATTGTTTCTGCTTTTTTTCCTAGATGTATATCTGCAGCTTTAGCCTATATGGTTTAATTTTTTTTCTTCCAAGCTTTTCAATGTTAGATCACAATTACATGATAAAAGACATATTAAAACCCAGCAACACATTAAATCGGCTAGAAAAAAAAAGTGGGGAATACCCTAGAACTCATTGGTACAGGAGAGAACTTCCTGAACAGAACACCAACAGCACAGGCTCTGAGAGCAACAATCAATAAATGGGACCTCATGAAACTGAAAATCTTCTGTAAAGCAAAGGACACCATCATCAAAACAAAACGACTGCCTACAGATTGGGAAAGAATCTTCACCAACCCTTTATCTGACAGAGGACTCATATCCAGTATATATAAAGAACTAAAGAAGCTGAAAAGCAGCAAACCAAGTAATCCACTTAAAAAATGGGGAACAGAGCTAAACAGAGAACTCTCTGTAGAGGAATATCGAATGGCAGAGAAGCATTTAAAGAAATGCTCAACCTCATTAGCCATTAGGGAAATGCAAATCAAAACAACCCCGAGATTTCACCTTACACCCATCAGAATGGCCAAGATGAAAAACTCAAGGGACAACACATGCTGGAGAGGATGTGGAGAAAGGGGAACCCTCCTCCACTGCTGGTGGGAATGTAAACTTGTACAACCACTCTGGAAATCTATCTGGCGCTTTCTCAGACAACTAGGAATAGCACTTCCTCAAGATCCAGCCATACCACTCCTAGGCATATATCCAAAAGAGACTCAAGTACACAAAAAGGACATTTGCTCAACCATGTTTGTAGCTGCTTTATTTGTAATAGCCAAAAGCTGGAAACAGCCCAGATGCCCCTCAACTGAAGAATAGATGCAGAAATTGTGGTACATCTATACAATGGAGTATGACTCAGCAATGAAAAATAAGGAAATCATGAAATTTGCAGGTAAATGATGGGACCTGGAAGGATCATCCTGAGTGAGTTGTCCCAGAAGCAAAAAGACACGCATGGTATATACTCACTCATATAAACATACAACATAGGATAAACCCACTAAAATCTGTACATCTAAACAAACTAAGCAAAAGAGAGGACCCTAACTGAAACGCTCAATCCCCATCCTGAAAGGCAGAGAGGATGGACATCAGAAGAAGAAGAAAACAGGAAACAACCTAGGAACCTGCTACAGAAGGCCTCTGAAAGCCAGAAGAAGAAAACAGGAAACAACCTAGGAACCTGCACAAAGGGCCTCTGAAAGCCTCTGCCCTGCAGACTATCAAAACAGATGCTGAGCCTGATGGCCAACTGATGGGCAGAGTGAATGGAATTTTATGTAAGATGTGGGAAATAGCAAGAGCTGGAGAGGACAGGAACTCCACAAGGAGAGCAACAGAACAAGAAAATTTGAACACAGAGAACTTCCCAAAGACTCATACTCCAACCAAGGACTATTCTTGGAGATAACCTAGAACCCCTGCACAGATGTAGCCCATGGCAGTTTAGTGTCCAAGTGGCTTACATAGTGATGGGAAGAGGGACTGCCTCTGACATAAACTGATTGGCCTGCTCTTTGATCACCTCCCCCTGAGGGGGGAGCAGCCTTACCAGGCCACAGAAGAAGACAATGCAGCCATTCCTGATGTGATCTGATAGACTAAGATCAGAAGGAAGGAGAGGAGGACCTCCCCTATCAGTGGATGTGGGGAGGAGCATGCATGCAGAAAGGGGAGGGAGGGTGGGATGGGGAGGGGAGGAGGGAGGGCCTTATGGGGGGATACAAAATGAATAAAAAGAAAAAAAAACCCAGCAATAATGTATAAGACTATTTTAGTTGCTAAGACTCTTTTAAATTCGTGATTGTTCACATTAGCTGGGCCCTTAATAGATGAATGGGGCCAAGGAGATGGCTCAGCAGGTAAATGTACTTTCTGTCAAGCCTAATGACTTGAGTTCAACCTAAACACAAATGACAGAAGAGAGCTAGCTCCCTAAAGTTGGCCTCTGACTTCACGAGAGTACTATGCCATGCATACCTGTGTGTTTCAAGGTATTTTGGCTCTTCTTGCTTGGTACATGTTCATATCCATTTAAATAGCATGTAAATACAAACATGCTCAGTCTGGTGTGTGTGTGTTTGAGTGTGTGTGTGTAACAATAATTAAAGAAAAAGCAGCCAGAGGCCATGAATTTGAAAGGAGATCAAGTGTAGTTACATAGGAAAGGTTAGCATGAAGAAAGGGAAAGAAGGACATGATGCAATTATATTTTAATAAAAAATAACCTCAACATGTCAGATTCTGTGAAAACAAAAAAGGATTTCAGGGGAACGATGCTTGGTCTTTTAGTAAAATCCCACAGTTTTAAATTTTCAACAATAGCAAGCATTTCATCCTATAAGTGTGGGTGGTCTTTACATCCATTATTTAGATCTTATTTTATTTTTGTCGATGACATTTTGTTATTTATTATATGTGTCTTGAACTTTATTCTTGTTCTAACCATTATAAAAGAAATTGCCTTTATAGCTGTGCATTCTTCATTGCTAGTGTTAAGATAAATAGTTAATTTTATGTGTTGTTCTTTTATCTCACACTCACTCATAGCTATAATTGTGTCTATATTTGTAATATATTTGCTAATAAAATTATATCAATTATCCCCTTTTCTAATTTTAATATCTTTTAATTTTGTTCTTGCCTAATTATCTTAGCTATGCACCTACAGTATAATATTGGATCAAAGTAGTGGGGATAGACATATGCATATATTCCTATTTTTAAAAATGCATTCATTAATTTTTGTAAAATGTACTTTGATGTTTTAAATTAAAATAGAGTCACACTACTTCTATCCCTTTCCTGCCTTCAGCTCCTTCCAGCTACCTTCCCACAAACCATTTCATGTCTTACCCCATACTCAAGTTGATAGTTTTTTTTTTCTTTGATTGTTTTTGTTGCATGGGGAGATGGAGAATTAGCTTCTCCCAGGTGTGAACTCCCTTCTTGGTTGTACAATACAGAGTGTTTAATCCTGAACCCATATTCCTTCTCTTTTATTGGAAAGCATTTTTATTAACAATGACGTTAACTATGGGCTGCTTATCCCTGGCCTTCGGAAGAGATATGAAGTTCCTCTCTGTTCTAGTTAGTTGAGTGTTTTTATCACTTGGATTTTGTCACATGATTTTACTTGATATATTAAAATAATTAACACAGATTTTTGTCTTTTGTATTTTAACATGGACTATTGCATGAATTGACATTTGGATCTTAATCCAGTATTAGATTCTTGGGATACTTCTTGTTTAGTTACCTTCATTTTAATATGAGTGTAATATTGATCTCATAAAATAAGCTAGAAAACATTTTGGTCTTTATTTATACATGTATATATATATTAGGAGTCTATAAAGAATTTGTTGTTTTCTTCCTTTAATATTTGATACTTCTCATCAGTGAAGCCACATGGCTCTGTAATTTTCTCTATGGGAAGACTGAACGTCACAATTCAATCATTTTGCTTATTATCGATTGCCAAAATCTGACTGCACTGTCTTTTATACTTTATATATTTATAAAAATTGTGCATTTTACCAAGGCTATCTGCAGGTTTTAGAGCAGTTTCTTACAATATTACTTATGATAATTCATTTTCATTAGGGATATGTATGCTGTCTCTTTATTTCTTTCTTTTAGCAATCTGAGTTTTTTCTTTTTTTCTTATTTTTAATGTCTCAGTCTTTTCTACCTACAAATGCATTCCTATCTCTAAAGATCAAACAACTGAACTATACCTATTGATTTCTTTTATGAACTATGACTGTTTGCCTGAACATCTCAAATATGCACAGCTTATTTTCTCTTTTCCGACTTTATCCATTAATTAGCTTCACAAACATTTTGCATGTATGTACATATGTATATATGCACATATATGTGTATACGTATATATGTATATATGGTTAATTTATTAGAAGTATTTTTACATTTGCAAGATTTAGTGCTTTGTTAAGTAAGAAGTGGTTGTCAGATCATTCGTGTTTGTGTTTAAGCTTGTAATGAACTGCTTTAGAAGACGTTTCAATTAGTAAATTCAAATAGAGTCACTAATCTTCATATAATAACTACGTGGATAAGGATGAATGGCAGCCAGATTAACACCATGAATAATGTGAGAGAACTATCAGGAAGGAGTCAAAAGCATATTTACACAGAATTAAGTGTTAACCTACAGCCAGTATTATACCATAATGGACAAGACTTCACAAAGTTTCCAGAAAAATCAGGAACAAGACACATATGTCTACTTTCTCAGTATTATTTGGTATAATCCTTGAAGTCTTAGCTAGAGAAATAGGACAAGTGAAAAGAGAAAGTGGCATAAATAAAAAGGAAGATGCTGAAGTATCCATATTGTAGATGCTTTGGTTCTATACATGAGATTCTAAAGACTCCTCTTAGAATTGATAAAATCTTTTAACGAAGTGGCAGGATACAAACAGTATACAAAATGAGTAACGTTTCTATATATCAAGAACAAACAATCTGAGAGGAAAATGAAGAAATTCTTCCTATGAATAACCGTGATCTAAGGATTTAATACAATCCACATCAATCTTCCAATAACATTCTTCACAGAAATGCAAAAATTCCAGTATTCTTAGAGAAGCAAAAAACAAAAACAAGCCAAACTTATGGATAGCCAAAGAACCCTCCAGCAAAAAGAACAATCCATAAAATATCAGCGTACTTGATTTCATTATCCTACAGGGCCATGGTACAAAAGCAGCATGGTACTAATAAAAAGAGAGGAGCACATAGAACAACGAAATATAAGAGGGCGCACACACGCAAATGTTAACTACAGTCACATTTGATTTTTGACAAAATTGTTAAAGAAACACAAACTCATACATTGGGGAACTAGGCATCAGCCTATAGACACGCCTTGTCTCAACCTGTACAAAAATAGGTGATGTAAGACCTTAAGATAAGGCATAGAACTCTAATACTGCCTGAGAAAAAATATGGGAACTAGTCTAATACATAGGTGTAGGCAAATACTTTCTGAACAGACTAATCATTCTGCAAACACCAACAATTAACAAATGTGATCGTGTAAAACTCAGAAGCCTCTGCTCTAAGGGGAATTGGGTCATCAAGTGGAGACCAATAAAGGATGGGAGAAAAACCGTCGGTCACTGCACCTTCTGACAGAAAAGGAATCACTGGAATATACAAAATGTCCAAGAAAATAGGAAGAAATAGAATAACTCAGTCAATGAATGTGCAAATGAAATGAGCAGATAATTCTCAAAAGATGACATGACCAACAAAGATGAAAAGTATTCAGCCTCTCTACACATCAGAGAAATGAAAATTAAAATTATGGTGAGACTCTCATGGCACACATAACAATGGCAATTACTAAATAAAAGAAAGAGAAACAACAATAAATTATGGGGAAGATGTACACAAAAAGGAACTCTCTTATTCTGCTTGTGGGAACATACATTGGTTAGTCTGACCTTTCTAGGAATCAGCACGGAGACTCACTGGCTATGTCTGCTCCAGGACAGGTCTCATGTTCAGAAGCGTTTTACCAACTCCACAGTGTGTGTGTGTGTGAACACATGCCTGCACGTTCATCTGGTTACAGTTTTTTAAAAATTTGTTTTGAGTGTTGTTTTGTTTTGTTTTTCTGGCTTTGGTGGAGTTTGTTGTTTATTGAGAAATAGCAAAGTTATATGGATAGGGAAAAGGGTAGGATCTGGAAGAGCTTGGAGGAGAGGAAGAATATAATAAAAAGATACTTAAATTTAAAATTATTTTAAATAATAAAAATATAAAAATAATAAAAACGCTAAAAATCAGTCTATCATATGACCCAGTTACATACTTACGGGTATGTAAAGACTCTACGATAGCATATCACAAATATCCTTGCACATCAATGTTTATTTCGCCATTATTCACAGTAGAAGATTTATGGAACTATGGAAGATGTAGTGTGTATGAACAATGAAATTTAATTCAGTTATAAAGAATGTTATATGTCATTGTAGGAAACTAGATGGAACTGAAATCAGATTAAACAAATTATGTCGGACTTATAAATACAAATATCACATGTTCTGTGATTTGTGGCTAGGGATTATACATATACAATACGTGTCATATTATTCATTGTTTATTATAATATACACATATAATGTATTCACACATATACATATAATAGAGACACGATGATATAAAGTATATATATGAAATACAAAATATACAATACAATATAATATACACAAAATAATGTATTTATATATGGTATTAAAGTTGAAATGAAACTGAGAGAGAAATGTAGACTGGCTCATGAGATGTGGCAGAGGAATAAAAGGAGATTTTAGAAGATTACCTTGGGGAAATATAGGCATAATGCATTATATGCTTTTATGAAAATGCCTTTATTAGACTCAGTATTGTGTACAGTGTGTCTATGTCCATTGTAGAACAAGGACCCATAATGTTTAAAATCATTATTTTTCACCAACTGTAAGTAATTATAAAAGTCAGGGAAATGTACAAATCAATGTCCAGTTGTGGTAAAATAGATCGATCAATGCTATGCCCTTGTAAAAACAGAAATATGAGATGGGTCTAACATTTGAACAGGCTTTCTCCCAAAATATATTTTATTCAAGCAGCAGTAAGAAATAGATTTCAAGGGGAAAGCAGTAAACTTCCTGAGCAAAATCAACATCAACTGTGATTTAGGATCAGTGAGAAAGTTGAGACTTTGAAATAGGGTGATGAGGATGAATATGTACAAGAGAAGTTTGCATCAGTCCTTTCTCTACTCTGTACCCATTTTGAAGATGCAAAGACTCCTGAAGACAGAGCCAACAATAGTGTTCATGGTTCTGGCATCAGAGTGGTTCTCCGTAAGCCGGAAGTGTGAATTAGAACTCAGTATGCTGGGAGAATTGAAATTGCAATCATGTTGCAGGTTGGATTGAGGAATTTAATAAGAACATACTCCACAAACAAAATTCACATGCTACATACATGAGCAATCTGCTTCAATTATAATTGCTCTCAATTACGAAACTAAAACCTCACCTATCTGAAGAGAAACATTAAAATATAAAACTCTTACAATTTAACATTCAAAAATGTGAAAGACTGGCCTATAGTCACCAGTGAAAGCAGTGAGCACTAGACTAAACATAATAAAACAGTCAGACTCCAAACAAAAACTTCACCACCACTGTGATTGATATGGTAAGTAAAATGGATAGAAAAACAGAAGAGTTGAAAAAAACTATGTAATATTTTGATAAACCCTCAGCATCCATATAATGATTAAATGGTTTGTAAGGCACATGAAATTTGAATTGAATAAGCATTGGTTGATTTAACAGCAGACTACAGTCTCCAGAAAGTAAGATTAAATAAAAAATTACCAGTAGAAAATTACCAAATAAAAGAGTAAGATAATGTGGGGTGATTATGAAGCCAGGTGGTTTGATTATAAAACTCTTAACACATGCCTAAGAGGAACAAAAAGTCAAAAAAGGAAAAGTAGGGTTGTGCCTGTGAATCTAAAAAGATGACAGTAACTCTTCTATGATCCCAAAGTCTCCACAAATCGCATGCAAGAGAAAATAAACATGGTCTTATAGTGAGTGCATCGCAGCTCCCCTTGCCCATCACAGATATTTCCTTTAGCCAGACAAAATCTGATGTAATGTTTTTTGCATTACAAATTATGTTGTGGGTATCTTAATTTTGTCTTTTTTTTTTTTACATTCTTCTCTTCCTCGCCTCCCCTCCTTCCCACTCCTTCTCTTTTCCCTTTTATGTCTTAAAATTTTGTTCTTTCAACTTAAATTTTAAATAATATTCTGTTGTCTGCTAATAGAATAATTTCACTGTCTTGTGAATTTCTTAGTTATAGTCAGAACATGAAGCATACTTCTTGTTATTCATTCCTGTTATCTAAGGGTGGAGGTCATTGTCTCATGAAGGATATTTGACTCTGATTTCACTCTTTATGCAGTTGAAAGTTTGGTTACAAAGGTATCTGTCATCTTTGCAACCAGTGATGGTGAGGATTGGTAAAGACCCAGAGAGCAGGTACAATCTTCTGTTGACATAGCTTGTTTTGTTTTAAAGATGTCCTGCACTTATAATGATGTTCATTTGCTTAATTTTTTAACCTGATATTTTAAGAAGAGATTTTTGTCTTGGTTTTCAGTGGCATATCATAGATTTAGCATTACCACACTCATGTAAAACAAGGAAAAGAAAGAAACAAGTAATCAGGAAAACAGAAAAGATGCTTTTACCTTCTACTTATTCCTGTAGATAGAAGTAACTATGGAATGAAGCTACATTACTATCACTCTCGTTCACAAATGAGTCCTATACTACAAAGTCCAACTTAGAAGTATTTAATCCAATACATAGTCAAGGAAAAGTCAGTTCTATACCCCATTGTTCACTTGTCCATTGCTAAGTATAACCCAGAGGACCTTAGAAATGTCACCTGGCATTTCTATTGCTTTTTGATCTGTGGATCTCTTTTGGCCTCTGGGCATGCGTCTCAGACTAGTTGATGACCTTAATGGCAATGTAGATATTTATTACCTCCAGTGTAAAATAATTAATACCCAATGGTAAGAAGCACACGTTTGGTCAATCAGAAACAACAACCACTAATTAAATTGTTCTTTCTAGCTGTGTCTATGTGGACTGTCCTGCATTAAATATTTGACGAGATCTTTCAGAAGACAATTCCATGCAAGAAGTAATGTATTCTTTTTCACACCAAGTGGGGCTACTTTTAGTGAGTCTCCCTTGATATTTTTCTCTCTACTTTCCTGTTCCCTCCTGCTTTTCCTCATGTCTAATAAAACTGTAAATGTGTTTACATCTGATTTTATTTGGCTTAGAGAGGGAGACCTAGGTTAATAGATCCACTGAAGTTTCTAAACACAACTAGTAGAGAAAAGTTATGCCACTCAGGAATAATGGAAAGTCTTTTTCCTTAATTTCTGTAAATAAGGGAAAGGAAGGCAGATCAAAAATAATGAGTGACCAGATGTGAATATGTGTTGGATTTCTCATGCTTTTTTTAAGTGACTGAAGATTGCTACAAATAATGACAACAGACTTAAAAGCACAGGAAATATTTTCCACCACTCTTTAGTTATACTTCCAGGAAAGGGATCATCAGGCAAGGAAGTAACTTCGTAATAAAACCAGCCAGGACACGAGGGAGTGACAGTCCTTTTGGTTAGGTTGGCATGCCTGGGACAGCTTTCCTAGCTCTTCACTACCTCTGTGTTTCTTGGAAGAAAATCAGATGATCCCATGGGCTCCCAGGTGGCAAGTGGGCAGGACACTTGCTAGAAAAGCAAGGCAGTGCTTTCCAGGGGAATTGCCAAAGTTGCAGTTGGAATAGAAGAGCCTTGTGCCTGAGGCCAGAGGTCCACAGCACCACTCAGGGGTGTGACGGAGCCGACACAGCACAGGTACAGTTGATATTGGCAAAGTGTGATAAAAGAACATATTTTCACAACCTAATGCTACAGGACAGAGGACTAGACCAATCCTAGAATAGGCTCAGAGTTATCCAAGTCATCACAAAATGCTCAACCCTCATCTAAACCAAATACATCTTCTAAGGAAATCAATATAGGAATCAGGATACAGCTAGATTTAAAGGAGTATTACAGCTAGGGGCTTATCTCAGTTGTAGAGTGTTTGCCCTACACATGCAAGGCCCAGGTTTATTCTCCAGGCTTATATCAAACGAGGCTAATATACTGTCAGCCTAAAAGTTTAAAATGTCCACTGTCTTAAGGGTTTGTATTCCTGCAGCAAAACACCATGACCAAAAAGCAAGTTGGGGAGGAAAGGTTTTATTCTGCTTACACTTGCACAGCACTGTTAATCATTGAAGAAAGTCAAAACATGAACTCAAACAGGACTAGAACCTGGAGACAGGAGCTGATGCAGAGGACATGGAGGATTGCTGTTAACTAGCTTGCTCGTCATGGCTTGCTCAGCCTGTTTTCTTAGGGAACCCAAGACCACCAGCCCTGGAATGGAACCATCTGCAATGGGTTTTGCTCTCCCCCCATCAATCACACATTAAAAAAGTAGTGCCCTGTAGGCTTGTCTACAGCTGGATTTGTTTTATCTGATATAGGGTTTCTCTGTGTATTCTTGGCTGTCCTGGACTCGCTTTGTAGACCAGCCTGGCCTTACACTCACAGAGATCTGCCTCGCTCTGCCTCACTGAGTGCTGGGATTAAAGACATGCATCATCATGCCCGGCTCTACAGCTGGATCTCAGAAAGGCATTTTCTTAATTGAGATTCCCTCCTGTCACGTGACTTTAGTTTGTGTCAAGTTGACATAAATCTAGCTAGCACATGCCTTCGTTTCTACATACAATTTAATAATTTAAAACTTACTTTCCCCAGTACCCCCCCAATTTTTGTTGATGTTCATTAAGAAGATGAAACCGATCACAAAGGAACAAATGCATGCTTATTCTTGTTTGTTCTGCTCAGAAGAGAGTTAGATAGGCTTATGAGCCAGTAATATATCTATGAACATTAATACAAAAATAGCACCCTCATTAGACTGCAAAGTCAAATGGGGAAAAGCAGATTTCAGCTCATTATTGCATTACTAATTCCCACTCAGTGTGTGGCAATTTCAGGCCATGAGTAATTGATAGTAATTCCGCTGGCAAACAGCATAGATAAAAAAATCTCATAGCAAAGAGGATCTACATTTGAGGCATCCATTACCCAGTGCTTTCTTGGCTATATATATAAAGTGACCACAGATATGTTCTGAATGAACAACGATTTATTACGATTTATTATAGCTTACACTGCTGACAGGTCCTCTGTCTTCCCCAAATAGAATCAATATGTTGTGGTGTGCTTACACAATGCAATGGAGATGAACAAATGATGCCCATACTCATCCTGGAAGAATCTGACAAACAGAACAATGATTGCAATAAGGGCTATTAAAACAATGAGCACTTTGCAGGACTGTAGTTCATTTGTATCAAGTCTAAGAAAGCACAACATTAACTTAGCTTCTAGCGGTCAAGGTCACAGTGGCCCGCTTTGTGAGAGAAGGTGAGGCAGACTAGTTAGGAGGGGGTGTAATGAAATGTTTTATTCCTCATCTTCAGAAGTGCTTACATGAGTAATGGTCCTTGTGATCTTTCACTGAGCTGTACTGATGCTTTATTCATCTTCAACAAATTAAAATATTCCATCCCTCTATTGTTTTGATACAGTTATTCGGCCACTGAATGGCGCCTGATTTGCCTTTTTGTCTCCCTCTTCACTCCCATGCCATTCTCTGTTCGTGTGTCCATCCCTAAGTGGAATCTAGCCAGGGTTTCTTGCGAGGATTGGTGGAGCACTTTGTTCTACTACCACACCTGTGGGTACATCTTTCAGGCTGTTTGTTATTGTACTCACAGGGTTGGGTAACACTGATGATTGCTTTTAGCCACATTAAAAGCACGTGCGCTGTCATACTGGTGCATGTTTGGGTTGCTTTTGCTCCAAAAATCTGCAAAGTTATAGAAAACAGCATACAGGGAGGTTCTTGAAAGATGCAAGAAGGCTTTTGTAAGAAAATGAAAAGGATGCCTTTGAACAAGTTTACATGTCCTGGTAAATATTGAATGAAGTCAATTCTAAGATCTCTGCAAGGTCTGTATTTTTTTAACACTCTCAAGAGGCATCTTCCTTTATGAATATCCTTTTCAGTGCACTTTTGACCTCTTTGTTTCTCAGACTATAAATCAGTGGGTTGAGCATAGGATTGAAAAGGCTATGGAAGAGCAAAAGATATTTCTTCTGCTCATTGGAGTCCCCATGTTGGGGTCCAATGTACATGACAATGGCTGTACCATAAAAGAGTCCAACAACACAGAGATGGGAGGAGCAGGTGGAGAAGGCTTTCTGCCGTCCTTGCCATGACTTGATCTTCAGGATGGTATACAGAATATGAGCATAAGAGACCACAATTGAAAAAAATGGTCCTACAAGCACAGACACAGCCCCAGCCAAAACCATGACTTCATTGATGCAGGTGTCTGAACAGGCAAGTTTGAGAACAGCTATAATTTCACAGAAAAAAATGATTCACTTTTTGAGAGCCACAGAAGGGCAATGGTAAGAGTAATACTAGATGGACTAGGGCCAAGAGCACTCCTAAAATCCAGGAAGTCACCACCAGGATAACACAAACTCTCCAGCTCATGATGACAGAGTATCGGAGTGGGTGGCAGATGGCCACATACCGATCATAGGACATCACCACCAGTAGGAGACATTCTGTGTGTGCAAATGTCAGAAAGAGAAAGGTCTGTGTCATGCAACCAGCAAAGGAGATGGGCTTGGCTGGATCCATGAGGTTCACCAGCATCTGGGGCACTGTGTTGCAGGCATAGGCAATGTCAACAATGGCCAGGTGGGACAGGAAGAAGTACATGGGAGTGTGGAGTCTAGAATCCAGGCAGATAAGCCCCAGGATGGTCCCATTCCCCATCAGGGTGAACGCATAGAACAGCGAGAAGAGGGCAAAGAGGAGCATCTGCATCCCTGGGCTGAGGGGAAATCCCAGGAGGATGAACTGTGTAACCAAGGTCTGATTTTCCCCTATTTTCCTGTGAAAGAGACAAGGAAGCTCACCAAGTTTGAATCCAGTGTGACTTGTCAAGGTAGGTATTTAAACAATACACTTGTCATATTGAGTGCTCTCCATAGTATTCTTGACATGCTAGTTTTTAAATTAAAAACGTTTGTGTGTTTCAGTGAATCAGAAGGAAATATGCATAAGCTAATATCATATTACATTATTCAGTAAATACTACTTTCATATTCAAACCAAATATGTTATCAAAACTTGTTAATAAGTTTCCCTCATGATGGTGGATGCATGGGTCAGTTGCTGCAGACAGGTATGTACAGGTGTGCTGTATGTGATCACTATCATGTGGAATGAGGATGAAGCATGAGCAAGTCAATGATCCTTCTATGAAATTTTCTCACAGATGTAAAGTATGTCATAATTTTAATATTTACTGGAATGGATTTTAATAAAACACAATAACTTCACAATATAAACTTGAACAACATAGAGAGAGTGGAAGTTTGCTATAACTCCAGCTGGGTTTATGTTGGGGTCCTTTGTCTTTTCACTTTTGTACCCACAGATGGAAGTAGGGTGAGAATAGAGCTATTTTTGTTTCTGTTAAAATTTATGCTTCATTTTTCCACATATACTTTCCTGTCTACATTCAGAAAATTCTGTTATCTCCCCTCCACCCTGCTTAAGAAACATCTATGCAGTACATACTCAAAGTGAGTGCATACAAATGTGTATGTCTTCTTAAATTCTAATATTTTCAGTGCTTTAGTGCTTCTGTCATATTTTCTTTTATTCTTGTCTATTTTACTCAGTTTCATTAGCAAAAGTGCCATGTGAATAATTTAATATTTTAAGCTTCCAATTAAAATGTAGACTGAATCAAAGATTAAAGCTTAGATTTCACGGTAGATTCATATTTAAAGAATTTTTGTGTACAGCTTAAAGTAAATGTAAATTAATTATTTTATTATTTCAGTGGTATTTTCCTTTTGTGGCAGTGCAGATGTTTAAAACACTTTCAAGAGAAAGGTTTCCTAAGCTCTGAACTGCAACCTTTAAGCCATTACAGTAGTTTTCTTGTTTGGCTTTGACATTATACCATTTTTCAGTCTAGAATTTATATGAATTTCATATTTAAAATAAAAAGCTCAGAAAATTTTATGATTTACTTCCTCTCACTATGTCTCACAGTTATATTTTAATATTTGAAAGGTTTTGTAAGCAAGAGTGAATAAATTTTTCCTTTATTTTAAGTCAGAGGAAATTATTGAGCACAATATCATCTTAGTCCAAGAAATAGATCTGTGACAATTACAATTATCTCCCACAAAGGTGATTGTGTTACTAGGACTAAAATTTATTCCAGATGATCTTTTGCATGAGAGATTCATTGATCATTTATTCAAGCCAAATTCCTGTATCATTGGTGAAGTTGAAGTAGGATACTAATTCAAGTAGAATATTCAGTCAATCCAATCTATGAAAAAGTGATAATTTATTTCTACACAATATTCCTCTAATATTTAGAAGCAATGAAGATAAAATATTGCTTTTATGTTTAAAATAATTTTACTTAAAATTTAAAATATATTAATAAGTTATATTCATTGTAAGCTATTTTTAAAATGCCATAAGATGAAAGCAGAGTCAAATAAAAAAGAGCAACCAATGAACACTACTTTATACGGCTCTTATTTCCAAGTGGCAGAAGCAAAAACTGTAAAACTCACGAACATTTGCTGAACATGCATTATGTTCTGAAACATGCTATGGGGACAGGTGTAGGAACACCCGTCCTCCCTGGCACACATAACCTTCTTGTTGAAAGACACACACACACACACACACACACACACACACACACACACACACACAATGATTCTCCTACTTCCTCCTTCAGACAAAGGAGTTTCACATTCAAAACCAAAGCCTCCAGGCTGCTCTTGTTCTGTATCATTAGCTCCCTTTGCAGTAATTTCATGAGCTAATAGAAACCTTTAAAAGCAAATCTCTAAAAGCTCTAACCCAGCTAACGGTTTTGATAAGATGTGCAACAGCATCGAAGAAAATTACCCCCATTAGGTGTATTGAAAGAGTTGATAGCTTTTAGGCTGTCTTGGTAACTAACTCTATAAATAGCAGGAATTTAGAAAGACTAGACAACAACAGTTACATTTTCAGTTGCAATTTTGCATTGTATCTGAAACTGCATAACAAATAAAGTTTAGGTTATGTAAGGAATTTTCCTCAAACTTACAAATGAACATGTGAAGACATGTTGGATACAGAGAGAAGCAAGTAGCTTTTAGGGTGGAAATTCTTTTCTTCTAAGCAGATCCTTGGAGATGGAGTTTCTTTCAAATGAGATGACTTTATTTTCCTGTTATCGCAGTCACTTCATGGAATGTGCTGAAAACATGGAAAGGGGAGAAGATACTCGATACACACCCTGCATTGTAGCCCTTTTAGAGAAAAAGGGCTGTCACTGTGCTTCACTCTGGTTTTCCCTCGAGAAAAGTTCATAATAACATGCTATTCTTCACTCACTGTGGTCCATGAGTAAAGACCCAAAAATCAATACAATCACCTCTAGGTCAGGATACCTGCAATGTAATGCAATCGCTTGATTTATTATTACATCAAGATTTTCAAAACATTCCTACTTACCACCATTCAAATAGATTAAGTAGTATATAATGGGAAGTTGGAACCATTTCTATGCTCACTAACAAATTTTCCTTTAAACAAGCGTGTGTGTGTGTGTGTGTGTGTGTGTGTGTGTGTGTGTGTGTGTGTGTATGGGTGTGCATGTGTGTGTGTGTGTGTAGATCAAGGCTCTACAAGAAATATAATTCATAAAATAAGATCAGATAATTAGACCAACAGCAACCATGGAGAACATGTTCAGGAGTCAAGAAAGTGGATAAACTATCCCAAAGGGACTTGTTAAATATTATTCTGTAAAATATGACTGAGCACAAACAAAGAAGAAATATTTTCACCAGAAAACAATTTCTCTTCTTCAATTTCTAGTGATTTTGATCCCAGAGAAGAAGAAAAATTAAGAACCTTTCAGAGCTATGAATATTATTGTTTTCTCTTTTACCTGAACCACCGATAAGCTGACCCTATTTTATATCTTTTTCATCTGTAATAGAGAGAGCTGGTGATGGCTTTCTTTTGGTTTAAATACTTTGATTCTTTTTTTTCATAGTCAAAAATGAAGAGACAAAACATATATTTTCCTACGTTAGTTATTTTACTGAATATAACAGCCTAAGGAATTAATAATCTAATTTATTTAGTAGGTAAAAAGGTAACCAATATCACTTTGGAACAGGCTTTTCCCCATCAAAGATGTTCACTAGGAGGCTTACTGGTGACTAGTGCCCATGCTGCACTCCCTCCTAGGCACATGCCTATGCGTGATTATTCTAAAAATGAATAATGTCTTGCCCATACATTGTTTATCATCCAATACACTAACATACAAACTCAAAAACTTGTAAATGACATTTTCTCCTTAATATTATTAGTCTGATTATTGCACATATGGTTTTGTGTTTGGGTCCATTACTGAGATGAGTTCAATCAATTCCTTTTCTTCGGCTGTCATTTTATATGTTTATTATCAATGTTATACTAGCTTCATAAAGTGAGTTGGGTCATTTCCTTCTTTTCTAGTCTCAATACCTTATACATAACATGACAATGAATTGTTACTTGAAGATTGGTAAAATGTAGAAGTTGGTATTTCTTAGAAAATTCTTGTGATTAAGTTATTTTCCTGTTGGTGTTCTATTCAGGAAGTAGTCTCCTGTGCCAATGAATTCTAGGCTCTTCCCCAGTTTTTCTTCTAACCAATTTAGTGTATCTGCTTTTAGGTTGAGGTCTTTGATCCACTTGAACTTTAGTTTTGTGCAGGGTGATAAATGTGCGTCTATTTTCATTTTTCTGCTTGTAGACATCCAGTTGGACCAGCATCATTTGTTGAAGATGCTGTCTTTTTCCATTGTATGGTTTTGTCTTCTTTGTAAAAAATCAAGTATCCATAGGTGTGTAGACTTATTTCAGGGTCTTCTATTCGATTCCATTGATCCACCATTCTGTTTCTATGCCAGTACCATGCAGTTTTTAGTATTGTTGCTCTATAGTACAGCTTGAGATCAGGGATGGAGATACCTCCAGAAAATCTTTTATTGTAGAGGATTGTTTTAGCAATTCTGGGTTTCTTGTTATTCCATATGAACTTGAGAATTTTTCTTTCAAGGTCTGTAAAGAATTGTGTTGGTGTTTTGATGAGAACTGCATGGAATCTGTAGATTGTGTTTGGCAGGATGGCCATTTTCATTATGTTAATTCTACTGATCCATGAGCACAGGCTCTAAGAGCAACGGTGAATAAATTGGACCTCATGAAACTGAAAAGCCTTTGTAAAGCAAAAGACACTGACGTCAGAACAAAACGACAGCCTACAGACTGGGAAAGGATCTTCACCAACCCTGTATCTGACAGAGGGCTAATATCAAGAATATATAAAGAACTAAAGAAGTTAAAAAGCAACAAGTCAAGTAATCCAATTTAAAAAATGGGGTAGAGAGCTAAACAGAGAATTCTCTGTAGAAGAATGTAGAATGGCAGAGAAATGCTTAAAGAAATGCTCAACATCTTTAGCCATCAGGGTGATGCAAACCAAAACAACCCTGAGATTTCACCTTACACACATCAGAATGGCTAAGATCAAAAACTCAAGTGGCAACACATGCTAGAGAGGATGTGGAGAAAGGGGAACCCGCCTCCATTGCTGGTGGGAATGTAAACTTTTACAACCACTTTGGAAATCAATCTGGTACTTTCTCAGACAATTAGGAATAGTGCTTGCTCAATATCCAGCTATACCACTCCTACATATATATCCAAAACATGCTCAAGTACACAACAAGGACATTTGTTCAACAATGTTTGTAGCAGCTTTATTTGTAATGGCCAGAAGCTGGAAACAACCTAGATGTCCCTCAGTTGAGGAATGGATACAGAAATCGTGGTACATTTACACAATGGAATACTACTCAGCAATTAAAAACAAGGAAATCATAAAATATGGAGGCAAATGGTGGGACCTAGAAAAGATCATCATGAATGAGGTATCCCAGAAGCAGAAAGACACACATGGTATATACTCACTTATAAGTAGATACCAGACTTATAAGATAGGATAAACATACTAAAATCTGTATACCTAAGGAAGCTAAACAAGAAGGAGAACCCAGGGTAAGATGATCAATCCTCACTCAGAAAGACAAATGGGATGTGTTGGGATCAGTAAGCAGGCACCTCTATGGCCAGCCCCAAGGGACCTGACAAACCAGTTTTCAGGCATTTGTGAAGACACTCAGACCACCTGCTGACCACCTGGAACTACCTGCGCATGCCCTGGGTCACCCTATAAGAGAACTCCTGGAGCCTCCCCCCTCTCTTCTCTCTCTTTCTCTTCTTCTCTCTCTCTCTTTCTCTCTCTTCTCTCTCTCTCTCTCTCTCTCTCTCTCTCTCTCTCTCTCTGCAACCCCCTTCCCCTAGTAAACCTCCCATGTGGAATCGATCTCGTGGTGTGATTTGTGAACCCGCGGTGTAACCTTCACAGGGGCACGTTTCCCAACATTCATATGTTTCCTAACAGGATGGACATTGGAAGTAAGAGAAAACAAGAAACAGGACAGGAGCCTACCATAAGGGGCCTCTGAAAGATTCTACCTAGCAGTGTATCAAAGCAGATGCTGAGACTCATAACCAAACTTTGGGCAGAGTGTAGGGAATCATACGAAAGAAGCGGGAGTTAGTAAGACCTGAAGAGGACAGGAGCTCCACAAGGACCACAATATCTGGGCATAGAGATCTTTTCTGAGACTAATTCTCTAACCAAGGACCATGCATGGATATAACTGAGAACCCCTGTTCGGACATAGCCCATGACAGCTCAGTATCCAAGTGGGCTCCCTAGTAGGGGAACAGGGACTGTCTGTGAAATGAACTCAGTGGCTGGCTCTTTGACCTCCCCACCCCCTGTGGGAGGAACAGCCTAGCTAGGTCACAGAGGAGGACATTGCAGCCAGTCCTGGTGAGACCTGATAAGCTAGGGTCAGATGGAAGGGAAGGAGGACTTCCCCTATCAGTGGACTTAGAGAGAGGCAGGGAGTAGACAAGGGAGGGAGGGTGGGATTGGGAGTGAATGAGGGAGGGGGCTACAGCTGGGATACAAAGTAAACAAACTGTAATTAATATAAAAATAAAATAATTCAAAAGTTATTTTCCTGAATATTTATTATTTAAATTTTCTATTTTAAATAATGAAGTTATTTTAAAAATGTTTGAAACATTTTTATCCAAAGCATTGTATTTTAATTTTTTGCATTTTTATTAATTATTATTATTTTTTACAATTTATTCACTTTGTATCATGACTGTGTCTCCCTCCTCATCTCCTCCCAATCCCACCCTCCCTCCCTTCTTCTTCTCCCCCTATGCCTACCTCCCAGTCCACAGACAGAGGAGGTCTTAGCCTATCAGGTCTCATCAGGACTGGGTGCATTGTTTTTCTTTCTGGACTGACAAGGCTGCACCTCCCAAAGGGAGGTGATCAGAAAGTGAGGTAACCCAGAAGCAGAAAGACACACATGGTATATACTCATTCATCAGTGGTCATTAGGTATATAATATAGGATTAACATACTAAAATATGTACTTCTAAAGAAGCTAAACACCATGGAAGACCGTAAGGAAGATGCTCAATCCTCATTCAGAAGGGCAAATGCAATAGGCAGCGGAAGCAGGAGAAGATAGGACAGGACAGGACAGGACAGGACAGGAGCCTGCCACAGATGGCCTATATTTTGACAATGCAGTCACTCCTGATGAGAACTTATAGACTAGGGTCAGAGGGAAGGGGAGGAGGACCTCCCTTTTCAGTGGACTGGGAGAGGAAAGAGGGAGGATGGGATTGGGAGAGGAGGAGGGAGGGAGGTACGGGGGGGTACAAAGTGAATAAACTGTAATTAATAAAAATAAAAATAATTATTAAAAAATAAAATAAAATAAATGGAAGCTTACATAGAATATGGTTAAATAAAATTCACAAAGAAAAAATATCTCTGCAATTTTCTTTAATCTTTTCATTCCTAATTTGTATATATACTTCCATTTCCTTCTTACTATGAAGTCATTCATTATAGTGAATTTTTAATATAAAAAAACTTCTATTTTAATTATCTTAAAGTTTTTTATTTTATTTTTTACAATTTGTTCTCTTTATATCCCTATTGTAGCTCCCTCCTTCATCTCTCAGCCTCACTCTCCCTTTCTCATCCTCCCTATTGCTCTCCCCTAGTCCACTGAAAAGGGGAGTCCTCCATCCTATAAAAGTCCAAGTGGATCAAAGACCTCAACATAAAACCAGACATAAATGTCCTTATTGTGTACTTGAGCCTCTTTTGGATATATGCCTAGGAGTGGTATAGCTGGATCTTGAGGAAGCGCTATTCCTAGTTGTCTGAGAAAGCGCCAGATTGATTTCCAGAGTTGTACAAGTTTACATTACCACCAGCAGTGGAGAAGGGTTCCCCTTTCTCCACAGCCTCTCCAGCATGTGTTGTCACAGCACTTCCTCAAGATCCAGCCATACCACTCCTAGGCATATATCCAAAAGAGGCTCAAGTAAAGAATAAGGACATTTGCTCAACCATGTTTGTAGCAGCTTTATTTGTAATAGCCAGAAGCTGGAAACAACCCAGATGCCCCTTAACTGAAGAATGGATGCAGAAACTGTGGTACATCTATACAATGTCATACTACTCAGCAATGAAAAACAAGGAAATCATGAAATTTCCAGGTAAATGGTGGGATCTGCAAAAGATCATTTTGAGTGAGCTGTCTGAGAAGCAGAAAGACACACACGGGATATACTCACTCATATAGACATATAATATAGGATAAACCTACTAAAATCTGCACACCTTAAGGAACTAATCAAGACTGAGGACTCTTGCTAAAATGCTCAATCCCTATCCAGAAAGGCAAAGAGGCTGGACATCAGAAGAAGGAGAAAAGAGGGAACAAGTCAGGAGACTGACATAGAGGACCTCTGAAAGGCTCTGCCCTGCAGACAATCAAAGCAGATGCTGAGACTTATGGCCAACTGTTGGGCAGAGTGCATGGAATCTTATGAAAGAAGTGGGAAATACTAAGATCTGGAGAGGACAGGAGCTCCACAAGGAGAGCAACAGAACCAAAAAAATTGAACACAGGGGTCTTTCCTGAGACTGATACTCCAACCAAGGGCCATTCATGGAGAAAACCTAGACTCCGTGCACAGATGTAGCCCATGGCAGTTCAGTGTCAAAGTGGGTTCCATAATAATGGGAACAGGGACTGCCTCTGACATGAACTGATTGGCCTGCTCTTTGATCACCTCCCCTGAGGGGGAAGCAGCATTACCAGGCCACAGAAGAAGACAATGCAGCCACTCCTGATGAGACCTAATTGACTAGGATCAGAAGGAAGGAAAAGAAGACCTCCCCTATCAATGGACTTGGGGAGGGGCATGCATGCAGAGAGTGGAGGAAGGGAGGGATTGGGAAGGGAGGAGGAGGGAACCACAGAGGGCATACAAAGTGAATTAAGTGTAATTAATAAAGAATTAAAAAAAGATAGACTTTGGGAGTGAAGGAAGGGCACTTCTATATTTGTTTCTCTTCCCAATATACTTGCATTGAATAAAACTCCTCTTAAATAGCCAATTCAGAGGCTACAATGACCATAGAACATTACATAAGAGCAAACTTTATTTTAAAAGTTTAAGGTATTTAATTTCTTGAGTTCTTTATATACTGAATATTAGCCCTCTGTCGGATGGAGGGTTGGTGAAGAACTTTTTCCAGTCTGTAGGTTGTAGTTTTTTCTGACAACAGTGTCCTTTTTTTTACAGAAGCTTCCAGTTTCATGAGGACCCATTTAGGAATTGTTGATCTTAGAGCCTGAGCCATTGGTGTTCTGTTCAGGAAGTTGTCTCCTGTGCCAATGAGATCAAGGCTGTTTCCCACTTTTTCTTCTAACAAATTTTGTGTCTGTTTTTTTTTTTAATTTTAATTTTTATTAATTACAATTTATTCACTTTGTATCCCCCATAAGCCCCTCCCTCCTCCCCTCATAATCCCACATTCCTTTCCCCTTCTCCATGCATGCCCCTCCCCAAGTCCGATGATAGGGGAAGTCTTGTAATGCTGCTTCCCCCTCAGGGGCAGGTAATTAAAGAGCAAGCCAATCAGTTCATGTCAGAGACAGTCCCTGTTCCTATTACAATGGAACCCACTTGGACACTGAACTTCCATGGGCTACATCTGTGCAGGGGTCTTAGGTTATCTCCATGCATGGTCCTTGATTGGAGTATCAGTCTCAGGAAAGACCCCTGTGCTCAGATTTTTGGTTCTGTTGCTCTCCTTGTGGAGTTCCTGTCCTCTCCAGATCTTACTGTTTCCCACTTCTTTCATAAGATTCCCTGCACTCTGTCCAAAGGTTGCCCATAAGTCTCAGCATTTGCATTGATAGTCTGCAGGGCAGAGCCTTTCAGAGGTCCTCTGTGTCAGGCTCCTGTCTTGTTCCCTCTTTTCTCCTTCTTCTGATGTCCATCCCCTTTGCCTTTCTTATTTGTAATAGCCAGAAGCTGGAAACAACCCAGATGCCTCTCAGTAGAGGAATGGATACAGAAATTGTGATATTTCGACACAATGGAATATTACTCAGCAATAAAAAAACAAGGAAATCATGAAATTTGCAGGTAAATGGTGGGATCTGGAAAAGATCATCCTGAGTGAGCTATCCCAGAAGCAGAAGGACGTACACGGTATATACTCATGTAGACATATAATATAGGATAAACCTACTAACATCTGTACACCTAAAGAAACTAAGCAAGAGGGAGGACTCCTGCTAAAATGCTCAATCCCAAATTATCTTTGAGGTACTCATATGAAGCTTAGTTTAAATGGAAGGCAAGAGGCATTCTTGTACTTCACATGGTCTGTTTTTAGAAGTATTAAGGCCACTCAATGGGAGGAAATTCAGATCTGGTACTGTATCCTAGTGCAGAGGTTCTAGGCTTTAAAAAAATACCTACTACTGCTGGTTTCCTAAATCAATATAATTTCTGATTGCAGTTTGAACAATTAGTCTTATACCCACAAATATGGATAGCTCCAACCATGCATCATTAAAGCCTCTTTTTGCAGCAGAGGTCATTACAGAATGCCACAACTACCCAAAAACAGAGAATAGGTTACAATGTGGTAACTAGCCCCAACTGATACATGTACAATGTAAGCCCCAAACTTATAGCTCAGGGAACATCATGAAAAGGGGAATATAAAGACTGTAAGAGCTGTAGGACCAGGATGTTTGCTGTGAGATATCATCTGGGAATGACAGGGAAGCTGCAACTATGATATATAAACAGTATGTTGCCAAACAGGACCTCGATAATAACATCAACTGACAGTCCAATGAGGATGTAGGAAAGCTCACAATAACCCGCCAGTAGATAAAAAGCTATAGGCAATTAAAAACTGCTGAGAGAGGGAAAATTAATCTTCTTCAGACATGATCATTCTAAACGGATCCAGTACCAAATGGTAAGCCCTAAACATGTGTACATATAAACATACAAGCAACATTAAATGGATCCAGTCACTCTTTTGCATGTGTGTGTTCATGCATGTGCATGCCTGTGACAATGAACTTGCCCATATGCAAGAAGCCAGAGGCTCTTTGAATGTCTTTATTAATCACTTCACCTTATTTTTGAGATTAGGTCTTTAACTGGGCTTGGACCTTCACTGTCTACCAAACCACTGGGATTCCCTTGTCTCCACCCTCTTAGTATTAGGGTTGCAGATTCATGCAATCATGCCAATACAATAGTATTTTAGCAAAATATATTCCCTTTGCCAAACAGATGCCAGGAAAGAATGTTCAGAGTGATGAGGAAAGGGCTACTCTATATTTTTATGTTCTGCTAAACTATCACTCAAGAAAGAAAAATGAACATATTTGGATACAAAAATCTAGTAAAATTGTCTAGCTTATGTCTTTGGTGGAAACAGTAATAACTATGGCTAAACAAAAGGACCTACTTTAAGCATCTATGTTCTGTTATACTTGAATTTCTGCATATACATGACCTACCAAAATTAAATCACAATGAAGTAAATAATTTAAGTAGACTCATAACAACCCATGAGATAGAAACAATAATTAAAATATCTCCCAACCAATAATCCCAGAGAAGGATGGATATAATTAAAAATTCTATAAAACCTTTAAGGAAAAATAAATGCTGATACTCTTTAAATTATTCCATAAACTAGAGGAGGAACTTCCAAATTCATTTACTGAAGCCAGTATTACCTGGTTTGGAAACCAAAGATTTAACAAAAACATGAAATTAGAGGCCAATCTCTCTGATGAACATAGATACAAAAATTCCCAATAGAATACTTGCAACCAAGTTCAAAAGCACAGTAAAGATAATCCACTATGAGAATGTGTTATGTTTATTCACATGTGTGTAAGCACATGTATGTATATGCATGATGGGAGGTAATATGTAAATGTCACTTGTCTTTCTGGATCACTCTCCACTTTGTATGTTGTGGCTGTGTCTCCTGAAGCTAGAGTTTTCCAGTTCAGTAAATCTACCTAACATCTTCCTCCAGGGGTCCCTGTCTCTGCCTTATAAGCACTGAAATTACAAGCAGCCATTATACCTACCAGAATTCACATGGATTCTAGGAATTAGACTTTCAGTGCTCACACTTGTGGTGCAAAAGCCTTACCTGCTAGGACATCTCCAAACCCTTCTGTTTTTCTTTTGTTTCTTTTTGTATATATATACAAAGAATATATATTTTATATATATATACAAAATATATATTCTTTTTGTATATATAAATATATACATATATATGTATATATTTGTATGTATAAAACAAATATATACATACATATATTGTTTTATACATATTTTTATACATACACACATATATATATATACATATATATATACACACACATATATATATGGTGAGATATATATATATGTCACCTTTCTCCTTGTATGTGGTTAGTCCCCAAATTAGTACACATGGTAAGTTTGTTCCTAGCTGAGCAAATTTAGTTTTCCTTCACTGACCATATATTTTATTTCTACAACTTATAATATGCTCTTTAGTGATCCTTTTGTGGTAATTTCTTACCCATAAAGTAATGGCTATCCATTTAAAAATCCGCTTACATGTTTAAAACACACACATCTGAAGTATGTATGAGGTAGCTCATTCCTGATAACACAAGATAGTTGCCATGATATGGGACTCTTTTCCAGTTTACACTTTTGTTATTTTCCTTGGCAGCTTCGGAAACTGGGTTGAAAGGTAATTGTACAGAGCCAATTGTACTCTCGCTGCCCCTTCTCCTCCTTTCATGGTAATAATTTTGAATTATTTCCCTGCGGTGATACTGAGTTCACTGAGACCCCGTGGCCACAGCGGGAGTCTGCCGGCAGTGTCTGGGCACAATTCTCATGCCATGTCATGATTTCACCTTGTGGTTCTCATAGGGCTGCTGCAAAGCAAGGCAGTTAATGGCAGACTATTTAATGAGACTCCTTCCTGACCTTTTTCATCTCCTCACTTTCAGAAAGATTCCAGCTTTATATCCTTATTATAATAGGAAGTACTTTGAATTCTTTAGTTTCCAAGAACATTGCTGTTTCAACTGAGGCCAGTTTGCAGACCCCACAGTGAGCCCATGGTGTCTGTACCTCTTACCAGGCTGCGTGTGTGCGCTGTCTCTCTCACAGAGACGTTTTTGTTGCAGAAGAGGCTGATTTCATAGTTTTTTTATTTCCTCTCTTTCTGACTTATCTGTCACCGCTTTGTGTTTAAAACAAATATGTCTTTGAGCTGTTATCACTGAAGACAGTGCTAATATTTTACAATAAAAGCCACATGCTTTTGTGGGTATAGTTGTAATGGTATGAAATTAAAAAGAAAACTAGAAATATGGAGCACATAAGGATACATTTTGCTGCTTGAGTTTTTCTTTCAACCAGTCTGCTCCAACCTCCGTATTCTGACTACACAGGCCCAGGAAGGCACACTTATCACCGTGATACAAGTACTTGTAATTTTGTTGAGATTCCTAGAAATCCTGTTGTTATATTTATTGTATCTTTGGACTACTGATCTACAGTACTCAAACTGTCTGTTTTCCTTGATGCTTTTTTCCTGTGCAATATTTTCACCCTTATACAGGTTTTATACAATTGCAATAGTGGTGAACTCCCACTTACATCACTTTGTAATCTAAATTCCTCAAAGGCCTTCTTTTGTGTTTATTCTAATTACAGTTTCTCTGAAAAATCTATTACAGTTAAATGTTGCAGAGTGAGAGGAAATTAAACAAACAACTTGACTGTTCTTTTCCTTTCACTTAAAAGAAAAAAGAAAACACACACAATTAAACCTTGCTTTCCATAGGACTAGAATTACCTGCTCATTTGGGTGATTTTCCTAGTAAAGTCATGTACTGGGTACTCTCTTCATTCCTGACCCTTGTTACATTCTCAGTAGAAGTTGCTTAATCAAGACCAGTATTTACCCTACATTGTGAGAGGTATATATTGGAGCAACTTATATATAGGCTCATTAACATAAACTTACGTTGAAAGTGATGAAAATCACTTTAAAGGAAGTCATCAAGAACTACACCTTAAATAATGAGAAACCAAATCTCTAGGTGGTAATGGAAGAGACAGGAGGAATTCATGGCTAACTGCACCTTTGCTTTGCTGCCTCCTGACTTCTTGTGACCTGTACTATCTGTGCTTTCCTGACTGTGCTTTGGAATTTGGTTAGCGCTTAGGGGTAAACTCTAATGAACATATGCTCATGACCTCAGAAATCTATGCAATCAGACTGTAAGGCATTTTTATTTCCATTCCCACAATCTCATAGAAAATACACTGTATATTTCAACATCTCCCTTTGGTATTCACCTTGATCTCTGTTTCCACAACACTCTCTTCACAGCACCTTTGACCTCAGCATTCCTCAGACTGTAGATCAGGGGGTTCAGCATGGGGTTGAAAAGGCTGTAAAACAGGGAAAGGATCTTCTGCTGTGTTTCAGGGTGCTGGGACTTGGGGGCCATGTACATGACTATGGCGCTGCCAAAGAAGAGCCCAACCACACAGAGGTGGGAGGAGCAGGTGGAGAAGGCCTTTCTGCGACCCTCCCCTGACTGGATCCTCAGGATGGCCACCAGGATGCGTGTGTAGGAGATCAGAACCAAGCACAGTGGTCCCACTAAGATGAACACAGAAGCTGCGAAAATGACAATTTGGTTGAGTGTTGTGTCAGCACAGGCCAGCTTGAGGACAGACAGGATTTCACAGAAGAAGTGGTTGATTTTATGAGGACCACAGAAGGGCAGCCTCAGGATGAGAACAACGTGGACCAGGGCCAAGAGGGAGCCACAGGTCCAGGAAACAACAGCCATGCTGGTGCACACTTTCCAGCTCATGATGACAGAGTATTGTAAGGGGTGGCAGATGGCCACAAACCGATCGTAAGACATCATCACCAGGATGAGACACTCAGTGTGAGCAAAAGCCATGTACAAAAATGTCTGCATTATACATGGAGCAAAATAAATAGTTTTTTTCTTATCAAGAAGGTTTGCCAACATCTTGGGGACATTGTTGGAAGCATATGAAATGTCAACGATGGCCAGATGGGAGAGGAAGAAGTACATGGGGGTGTGAAGTTTGGAGTCGAGCCAGATGAGCCCCAGAATGACTCCATTCCCCAACAGAGTCAAAGTGTAGAACAGGGAGAAGAGGCAGCAGAGGAGTATCTGCATCCTTGGGCTGAGTTGGAATCCCTGCAGGGTGAACTCTGGGACCCATGTCTGGTTCTCTGTCATGCCCTCGGACAGGCCCTGTGGAGGTCACTGCTGTGAGCAATGAAATATGTGCTGGGGAACAAAGGCAGATATGGATTAGTTGTTGCACAAATAGAGCATTGGTTCATTACACACAGTGTATGCCTTTCAGTCACCAATCACTTTCAGAATCACTATGTCACATCATTTAACCCATAGTAACAGAGATGAACATCCATTACAAGTAACACATAGATACGGAAACAAGCTGTCGTGTGACATTTGCATGTCTACATCTGTTTCTGATCACAAGTTCCACATGTTTACATGGTGACAACCAGAGTTTTTATCTTTCAGAATAGCTAGCTATTTCATTTTTGAGAAAAAATTGTCTCCATATGTCATGTGTTTTGCTTTCTATTCAGTTTTCGTGTTTTGTTTCTATGTTCTCAACTAAGTCTTTCCTATTTTATGAATTATGCAGATTACGTTCCACATGGCAGGGTCACAACAAATGATTAAAGAGTGGGTATGCAAATAAGATAATTAAGAAGTGATTATAAATACAACTTCAAGGGCAGTTTGTCTTACTGTCTTTACTCGTGTTAATATTTCAGCAGATAAATCTTATACTAATGTTTTTACTTCTTGATGTTATTCCCTCAACTCTAGCTCTTTACTTTGGAGGCCTGAGCAAGGAATGACATTGTTAACATGGCCAGCAGTAATAAAAGTAGTTCTTGGGATAGTGTTAAGGGTAAGACATTATTTAAGCAAAGATTAAATGATCTTACCCCTAAATTATCCCCCTCCTTTTCAAGGCTGCTTTTCCTGGATTGCTGTTCCTGGAACAGTAACCCACACAATTTAGTATCTATTACAGTGGGTGGGTAGATGAATGGATGATGAATGCATTCATGCATGGATAGAATTTATATTGTATTAAGAACTGAATTGTCCAGCTTCAGGAGCTCTTTGTCTTGTCTTACTGTATCTTGTTTTGTTTTGTTGTTCTTCAAGTTCTTTTCTGAAGAGGAAATGGAAGAGAAGTAGACCTAGGGGAGAGGGAACTGTAGGAGTTGGGAGGTGTGGAGGTAGGAGAAGCTGTGGCCAGGACTTATTTTTTGAGAGAAGAACCTATTTATAATAATAATCGAAAAATAAAAATACAAAAGAATAAAATGAAAAGAATATTATGCATATTAATCAAGTTTTTAACAGTTTCTTTTTCTCTGGTTTTCATCCCACCACAAATATGGCTATAGGAGTTACAGAAATACAAAGATCAAATGTTCCGTACAAATATAGAAATACTAAATGGTCAAGGGGTCCATTCCAATGTGAAGTTTATGGCTCAATGTTTGAAAATTCCAACTCCATCTTAAACACAGAGTACTCGTTGCTCAGAGTTTGACCCTGTGTTTCCCATTCACTGTCCTAATTTTGGAACGCTTTTTTCTCTCAGACCCACTATGTGGCTGCACTTTGCAAAAGATTCTTTACTCACTGCTGTGCCTGAGAGTTGGCCTTGCTTCAGAATGCTAATTATGCTTAGAGGAAGCTGCACTGAGATCAGAGGAGCTTTTGAGGGTCATACCTGAGAGTCTCACTTTCTCTAGTGGCTTCTGCAGAAACACTTTTCACATACAAAAATTCTTGCTATTCTTGATGATGACTCATGCAGGGTCTGGGGCCTACAAGGTGCTGGGAACACCTGCAGGGTAGGTTTTATGGTGAGCTCATCGTCACCAAGCCCTCCCTAATTATCTCCAAGGATCCCTAAGGGGACAAAGATGCACAAAGCTCATATTTAATGTGTATCAGGAGAACAAAGTGCTGTTTATTATTCTCTTCTCAGTTCTATGTAGTTTAGGGATAGATGTTTAGAGGAAAGAGCTGGCAGGTGATGACGTAATGCCCAACTGTATCAGTACATAGTAACTTCTTCCAGTAAGAGGAACATACATGCTATTGGGACTATGCTAGAGATTATACTCCCACAGTTTCTGGATGGTGATGGGTTCACAATGGATCATGCAGGGCTTTCAAAAGACAGAGTATGCATCATTCTTATGCTATTTCTGATCACACACACACACACACACACACACAAAAAAAAAACACGTATTCTGATCTTCTCACGTAGTGAAATATATCTTCAGGGAGTTCCATACAGTGCTTGAATTGGATACAAGATATAGGAAGAAAGGAAAGACAGAAGCCAAAGTAAGAAAGTAAGGCTGGCCTTGAGATACTATGGCTTAATCCCCTGATATTTAGAGGATGAAATGCATCTGATCCTCAGAATTCTGATAATATAACTATGATGTGTAGTGAAATTGGTGATTACTAATGCCTCAGACTGAGAAAGGTTTATATTCACATTCATATTCATGCAATAAAATGTAAGTGGAGGATCATTTAATGTTTTCCAATTTTCTTTTAGGTGTACATGAAGTGCGTGTGTGTGTTCTTTAGGTGGCGTTTTGTGGAGAATTCACCAAGATCCACTAATCAGAATAGAGTTCATTATGTAGTAGAGAGAGATTCATGCTGCTAATCTGTGAATCACATGGTCTGCTAACAATAAGAAAGGGGAAGAACTACATCTCTCATTCTGCATCTCAGAAAGAAAAGCATGTCTAACGGCAGGGCTTTAAGAAGAGTATGCATTTGAACAGGATGGATGTGATGTGCTTGAGTAATACATACAAGGGTTCATGAACAAGGAACTAGCTGTACTTTTTTGGAGTTCATGACAGATACCTGGGTCAAAAATATCTATTTGGGATATGTTTGCTTGTTAAAACTTTGTAATTAAAAATATAAATAAAAGCTGTCACAGCCAGTGAGCAGATGTCAAGAATATGAAGACCATATTAGTATGACTAGTGGTTAAGAGACATGAAATAAAATGCTCATTTCAGTGCTCATGAGAACTTTAGCTGCCTCTTCAGAAATGAGAATTTTTTCCTGGACAAAGGTAGACTGTAGTTAATTGTTATTTTACTTTCAAATGGAGTATTACTCATCAATGAAAAATAAGGAAATCATGAAATTTGCAGGTAAATGGTGGGACCTGGAAAGGATCATCCTGAGTGAGTTGTCCCAGAAGCAAAAAGACACACATGGTATCTACTCACTCATATAAACATACAATATAGAATAAACCCACTAAAATCTGTACATCTAAACAAACTAAGCAAAAGAGAGGACCCTAACTAAAATGTTCAATCCCCATCCTGAAAGGCAAAGAGGCTGGACATCAGAAGAAAAAGAAAATAGGAAACAACCTCGGAACCTGCTACAGAGGGCCTCTGAAAGCCAGAAGAAAACAGGAAACAACCTTGAAACCTGCCACAGAGGGCCTCTGAAAGCTTCTGCAGTATAGACTGTCAAAGCAGATGCTGAGCCTGATGGACAACTGATGGGCAGAGTGAATGGAATTTTGTGTAAGAAGTGGGAAATAGTAAGAGCTGGAGGGGACGGGAACTCCACAAGGAGAGCAACAGAACAAGATAATTTGAACACAGGGAACTTCCCAGAAAATCATACTCCAACCAAGGACTATTCGTGGAGATGACCTGGAACCCCTGTGTAGCCCATGGCAGTTCAGTGTCCAAGTGGGTTACATAGTAATGGGAAGAGGGACTGCCTCTGACATAATCTGATTGGCCTGCTCGTTGATCACTTCCCCCTGAGGGGGGAGCAGCCTTACCAGGCCACAGTAGAGGACAATGCAGCCACTTTTGATGAGAACTGATAGACTAAGATCAGAAAGAAGAGGAGAACCTCCCCTATCAGTGGACTTGGGGAGGGGCATGCATGCAGAAAGGGGAGGGAGGGTGGGATTGGCAGGGGAGGAGGGAGGGGCTTATGGGGGGATACAAAATGAATAAAGTGTAATTAATAAAAAATTTTAAAAAATGAAAAAGAAATTAAAAATAAAGATATCACACATTGAAGTTAAACAGACCAAAACTCTGTACCTCTCAAGGAACTTTTATACTGTTAGAACAGCCATTTTGAAGCTGTGAAGCTTCACATTGGATCTTACACTTTCACTATTGAGTTTAATTTTATATATAATCTATATAAATACAAATAATAGAATGTTATAAATGTAAAATAAATATGGAGTTGCTTGAAAGCATCACTGTCTACAAGAAAATATATTATAGTACCTTTAGTATCGTTTCTTATTTTTATTGAGCTGCACAAAGTGATTTTTTTAGCAACAAGTAATCTCAATTTCCAAAGAACCTGCCATCAGGCTGTCAACCAACATTTCAGTACAAGTTAGCAAAAACTCAATATGAAAATTAAAAGTGATTGTTAGTAGATAAAGAAAATGGGAACTAATAAGAGATTCTGCTGCTAAGAAGTAGTTAGGTCGACAATCAAAGATTGCAGAAGATCACTGACAGTTCTCCCTGGCAGAAATCAACTGTGTTACAAGAGAGCATCTAACACTATCCCAGCAGCTCACTTTCCATTCTGGCAACTCAAACATTCTTAATTCCTCAGCACATTAAGTGTGGGCTGGAGACAAGAAAACCATGGGATTGCATGTCTCCTAAAGTTATGGGAGGAAAGTCCCTTCAATGTCTTATATTTCCCATGATCATAGACTCAAGGGAGAAAAAAGGAATAGTGTCATCTTTAAACACAGAAAATTCAGTGTTATATACTCAAGGAATTAAAGAATATTAATAAATATGATTACCAAGATAAACTGCATATTATCTGTGTGCTTCTTGGGGTTTTTGAAAACCAGTAAATTCTCCCATCATCTTTCCACCATTTTTCCATTGCTAAGCATTGGTGGAGTTTATTTATAATACAGGAGTGTTTCTTATAGCATACAAAAACACTTTGCAAATTGCCCTGCAGACTATCAATGCAGATACTGAGACTTATGAGCAACCTTTGGGCAGAGTGCAAGGAATCTTAGGAAAGAAGTGGGAAACAGTAAGATCTGGAGAGGACAGGAACTCCACAAGGAGAGCAACAGAACCATAAAATCTGAGCACAGGGGTCTTTCCTGAGACTGATACTCCAACCAAGGACCATGCATGGAGATAACCTAAGACCCCTGCACAGATGTAGCCCATGGCAGTTCAGTATCCAAGTGAGTTCCATTGTAATAGGAACAGGAACTGTCTCTAACATGAACTGATTGGCCTGCTCTTTAATTACCCCCCCCCCTTGAGGGGGAAGCAGCATTACCAGGCCACAGAAGAAGACAATGCAACCACTCCTGATGAGACCTAATTGACTAGGATCAGAAGGAAGGAAAAGAAGGCCTTCCCTATTAGTGGACTTGGGGAGGGGCATGAGTGCAGAGGGGGGAGAAAGGGAGGTACTGGGACAGGAGGAGGGAGGGAACCACAGGGGGGATACAAAGTGAATAAAGTGTAATTAATAAAGAATTAAAAAATTAAAGTTTAATGGAAATACACAGTTATATTTTTTTAAGCTTTTGTACATAGAAAGAACCCCTGAGACCCTTTCATCCATGAACGTCACTGAAGTGGAAGACTTTGGTTTCTTTGAAGATTCAGTTTCAACATGTGATATTTTGCTGTAAGCTAGGCATGTGATGTTTTGTTGTAGGTTGGCTTGTGAGAGGGCTTGTGTTATTTTGAGCTCTCTTGTAAGAGGTGTGTGACTTTGAACATCTGTGGGTGGACTCTGAGGAGAGGAGATGTACAGAGGCCCAATCACAGTGAGATGTTCCCTTTTGGATCAACCTCACTGCGCTGATCTCCATGCTTCTACAGTTGACTTTGCAGAAAGAGATGTTTCAGAGACCTTCTCAGGGTAATCCAACTGAGTCTTGCAGCTTTTGCTGACTTCACATTGCTGCTTGCTGTTGGCTTTTGGACTGGTCTGCTGGTATCCTGACGACTGAGTTTGGTAATCCCCTAAAGATCCATAGACCCAAATCAACAGGAAGTATATATAGGAGGTCTAAGGCCTTTTCCCTACTAATCTCCTATCTAAGGTTAAGGTGGGAGGGTTGGTATTGGAAAGGAGGTAGAGGTGTTTAAGAACCCTAAAAGTAGGTTTGGTGAAAAAATAAGCCCATATGTCACACCCACAGTATGTATTACAGAGTTAAGTGAGGCATGGATCATTCAAGACCAAAACAAATTTAAGATGACTCAGGCATCTCAACTATGTTGTATCCAACAGTAATCCAGTCTGCCTCAGAATCATAGCAATTTTCCTACCTTGGCCTTCCAAGTGCTGAGATTACAAACATGAGCTGCCATACACATAAAAGCACAGGTTAAAAAACGTATATATTTTCCAAAAGTATAAAAAGTTACTAATATGTAATATACTTGATGTATTCTCAGTAAGTTACTAGGAAATAAGGATAAGCATGATTTACTTATTGACTTAAATTATTTAGCAACACACTCCTTGTAGATTTTAGGACAAGAACACAAGATAGACTTGTTCACTGTCTGGAAAGTCTTCCAAGCTAAGGAGACAAAGAAGCAATGAAAAGAAACTGGGATTTTGTTTTGGGACATGTGCTGCTTTGCTAGGTAATGGTAATATCACTGATGACAAGAATACAGAAGAACACTAAGTCTAACACACTCCTGGCATAAGGGCAGGAAAACACCTGAGGCTGGAAAAAAGCTAAGCATAATACATCATTTGGGTCCATTCTGTTTTTGGCACACTGCCTTGCCTGGCCTTAGTGAATGAGGAGGAGCACAGTCCTGATGCGACTTGATGAGCTGTGGTGAGTTGGTGAGGGACCTCCCTTTTCTGAGGACAAGGGGAGGAGGGATAAGATGAAGAGGGTGGGAGAGAGGAATCAGGAGGAAATAGGGTAGGGGCTATGCTAGAGATGTAAGGTAAATATATAAATCAAAAATGAATTAAAAAATAAATTGTGGTGCCAAAACCATTCAGTGGAAAAAAGACAGCATCTTCAACAAAATGGTGCTGGTCTACATGTAGAAAAATGCAAATAGATCCATACTTATCACCCTGCACAAAACTAAAGTCCAAGTGGATCAAAGACCTCAACATAAAATCAGACACACTAAACCACTTAGAAGAAAAAGTGGGGAATATCCTTGAACTTATTGGCACAGAGGACAGTGTCCTGAACAGAACACCAACAGCACAGGCTCTAAGATCAACAATCAATAAATGGGACCTCATGAAACTGAAAAGCTTCTGTAAAGCAAAGGACACTGTCATCAGAACAAAACGCCTGCCTACAGATTGGGAAAGGATCTTCACCAACCCTATATCTGACAGAGGGCTAATATCCAGAATATATAAAGAACTCAAGAAGTTAAAAAGCAACAAATCAAGTAATCGAATTAAAAACTTGGGTATAGAGCTAAACAGAGAATTCTCTGTAGAGGAATATAGAATGGCAGAGAAACACCTATAGAAATGCTCAATGTCCTTAGTCTTAAGGGAAATGCAAATCAAAATGACCCTAAGATTTCACCTTACACCCATCAGAATGGCTAAAATTAAAAACTCAAGTGACAACACATGCTGGAGAGGTGGAGAAAGGGGAACCCTTCTCCACTGCTGGTGAGAATGTAAACTGGTACAACCACTCTTGAAATCAATCCGCCGCTTCCTCAGACAGCTAGGAATAGCGCTTCCTCAAGATCCAGCTATACCACTCCTAGGCATATACCCAAAAAAGGCTGAAGGACACAATAAGGACATTTGCTCAACCGTGTTTGTAGCAGCCTTATTTGTAATAGCCAGAAGCTGGAAACAGCCCAGATGCCCCTCAGTGGAGGAATGGATACAGAAATTGTGGTGAATCTACACAATGGACTATTACTCAGCAATAAAAAACAGGGAAATAATGAAATTTGCAGGTAAATGGTGGAATCTGGAAAAGATCATCCTGAGTGAGCTATCCCAGAAGCAGATATACTCACGGTATATACTCACTCAACTCACTCACATAGACATATAATATAGGATAAACCTACTAAAATCTGTAGATTTTAGAAACTAACTAAGAGGGCGGACTCTTGCTAAAATGCTCAATCCCTATCCAGAAAGGCAAAGAGGATAGACATCAGAAGAAGGAGAAAAGAGGGAACAAGTCAGGAGACTGACACAGAGGACCTCTGAAAGGCTCTGCCCTGTAGACTATCAAAGCAGATACTGAGACTTATGGCCAACCTCTGGGCAGAATGCAGGGAATCTTATGAAAGAAGTGGGAAACAGTAAGATCTGAAGGGGACAGGAACTCCACAAGGAGAGCAACAGAACCAAAATATCTGAGCATAGGGGTCTTTCCTGAGACTAATACTCCAACCAAGGACGATGCATGGAGATAACCTAGAACCCCTGCGCAGATGTAGCCCATGGCAGTTCAGTATCCAAGTGAGTTCCATTGTAATAGGAGCAGGGACTGTCTCTGACATGAACTGATTGGCCTGCTCTTTAATTACCTCCCCCTGAGGGGGGAGCAGCATTACCAGGCCACAGAAGAAGACAATGCAGCCACTCCTGATGAGACCTATTTGACTAGTATCAGAAGGAAGGAAAAGAAGGCCTTCCCTATCAGTGGACTTGGGGAGGGGCATGAGTGCAGAGGGGGGGAGAAAGGGAGGTACTGGGACGGGAGGCGGGAGGGAACCACAGGGGGGATACAAAATGAATAAAGTGTGATTAATAAAGAATTAAAAAATAAATTGTGTCCAGAAATAGTTTGATCATAAGTTAATGAAGAATTCAAACAAAAGAATTTTGATATTAAGGTTAAAAATAGAAAAGACAGATGAATCAAAAACAAATGAACAAAATGGAACCAAAAAGAGTAAAACCTATTATTTTGTAGCTATAAGGCTGATGTTTAGTAATTAAAGAGTTGCTTTTTCTGAAAGTCTAACAGTAAATTCCTTGCAAGTGATCAACAATTCTTATAGAGTGGGAACAATCTAACATTTTGGCTATTGTTAGTGTCAGGGCAGCCAGGAAACTTTTTCTTTCTTTCTTTCTTTCTTTCTTTCTTTCTTTCTTTCTTTCTTTCTCTCTCTCTCTCTCTCTCTTTCTTTTCCTTCCTTCCTTCCTTCCCTCCCTCCTCTCTCTCTCTCTTTCTTTCTTTCTCTTTTTTCTTTCTTCTCAGTAACAACTTTCATTACTCTGTAACACTCATGCTATCTTCACATTCACCAGAGTATTGCTTTATCATTGGTCAAACAAGAAATCAAGGTTTCATCTTTTAATAATAAAAATAAGGATAAGTCAAAGAAAAATCCAGGAGGGTAGAAAGCTAATAATAAGAGTGAGGTTGGGTTTTTTTTTTTGTTTTGTTTTGTTTTGTTTTTTTCCCTTCAGCTTTTCATATTAAATGTAGGTGAGATCCACCTTGTTTAATGATGTTTGGTATGGCTATGTCCTCCCATAGAATCTACCCAAAGCTCAAGGTTCCGGGATACCTTACCGTGGTTGTGTAGAGAAAGTCAAGTATTTGACATGTGTTTGCTGCTCATAATTTGAACTAGTACAGAGAAGAGGCATTATCAACTACAGTGAAATTCTGAGTTGTCAGTGATGCATACAGTAAAGAGTTCTAGTTTAGATTTGGCATTTTCATCAGTATATTCTCTGTGTGGATGATGCATGCTTTGCTGCTTTCTATATATGAAAATCTTAATGTTTATTTTTAGAAAAAGAATCCACATTTCAAGAAAGATCATCTTGAGTGAGGTAACTCAGAAGCAGAAAAACACAAATGTATATACTCCCTCATAAGTAGATATTAGCCACATAATATAGGATAAACATAGTAAAATCTATAGTCCTAAAGAAGCTAAACAACAAGGAAGACCCTAGGGAAGACGCTCAATCCTCATTCAGAAGAACAAACACTATAGACATTGGAAGCAGGAGAAGGCAGGGAACAGGACAGGAGCCCACCACAGACAGACTCTGAAGGACTCTATTGATCGAGGTTTCAAAGCAGAGGCTGAGACTCATAGCCAAACTTTGGGCAGAGTGCATGGAATCTTATGAAAGAAGGGGGAGATAGAAAGACCTTGAGGAGACAGGAGCTCCAAAAGGAGAAAAACAGCCATAAAAAACTGATCCCTGAGGGACCTGAAGAGAATGATATCCCAACCAAGGACAATGCATAGGGAGGATCTAAAACCCTGGCTCAGATGTAGTCCATAGATTCATTCTCCAGGTGAGTTCGCCAGTAAAGAGGAACAGGGACTTTCTCTGGCATGAACTCAGTGGTAGGCTCTCTGATCACCTCCCTCTGGGGGGGGGGGTGCAGTCTTGCTAGTCTATAGAAGAAGACAATGCAACCAGTCCTGATGAGACCTGATAGGCTAGATAGAAGGTGAAGAGGACCTCCCCTATTAGTGTACTTGGGGAGGGACATAGGGAGAGAAAAGGGAGGGAGGGTGTGTTTGGAGGAGATTAGGGAGGAGGCCACAACTGGGATACAAATTGAATAAATTGTAATAAATGATAATAAGAAAGTAATGGTAACATATATATTGGTTCAGTGCCTAGAGAATATCAGGAACTGGACCGAGAAACTTCCATATGAGTTCTATGCAACAACTGTACAACATATACTCAAAATGGAATGACTGCATATGAATGAGAAAGTTAAGAGTCTAACAGATTAAAGGAATCTTGAACCTTAAACTTGGATATGAGTAAGTATAAATACCATGCCTTTAAATATTGCCTTTTTCCTTATATGGCACACTGTACTGTGAGAGCCTCAGAGACGTGTTAATGTACAAGCCATATGGCCAGACACTCTGCTGCCTGCTTAGCTTCAATAACTTTTATGTTTATTACACAGAACATCTGTAAAGTGCTTCAGCACACATGCTCATGGTAGAGAAAAAGGAAATCATCACTCAGAACTAAATTTGTTAATTTTACAGATTTTTTATACAATAGTATTCCTACTGTATGTACTATTTCCTATAATGTTTGCCACTTAGCAAAAGAATCTGGGTACTCTACCAATGCATATAAATACAATACTGTGGGAACAGAACATAGCTAGCTGAATTATTTCTTAGACAGTTAATTTTTTCCATGTAATAAACAATAGCGTTTTTGTAAACAAAGACTTTTTTTGTACATTGGCTTAACTCTCATTAGATTTGTACTTACTGAGCAAAATTAGAAACACATTTCTATTCATGACTTGAGTAGGTAGAGATAGGTAATCATGAGTCTTACTTTAATCCTCATTACTTGTATGGCTTTGGCTAAATGTCTAATGGTCTAAATCATTTCTTCATTGTAGTGGCAGCTTTGGTTATGTTATGTAAATGTTTTTGTTGTAATCCCAAGTGTGGGATGCAGGAATTCACAGCTAATAACAGCCTCATGAAAAGGCATGATCTTTGTCAGCTGATAAATAGCCTCGTGAGAGGGCCTGTGATCCTTGTCAGCTGGAAACTGCCTCGTGCAGGGGGCTTGGTTTTGCCAGCTGAAAACCATCTTGTTGTGGACTCTGAAAAGGTATAAATAGGAGCCCGGGGCAGGGGACAAATATGGAAGGGCTTCACTTCAAGAAGCCCCTAGAGAAAAATGCTTCAGAGAATGCCTCAAGGAGGTTACTGTTGTCCCTGCTACTGCTGCTGCTACTCTTCCTTTGTTGCTGATTTTGCTATTGCTGGGTTGCTGGGTTGCTGGACTGATTGCTGGATTGATTTCTGGATTGCTGGACTGAAGGATTGCTGGTTTGCTGATTTGTTCTTCTGCTGCTGTTTTGCTGGACATCCTGATGATGAAGAGTAGAATTGCTCCAAGGAACTATGTCTAAAGAGGTCTACATCCCCTGTACCTCCTTTTTATCCAACTAGGGTTGATGGGTTGGAAGGAGGGTAGAGGCTTAAGGAACCCCAAATAAAGTCGGTTTAAAAAAATCAAAGTGTACACTTCATCTACATACTGGATACAATATCAACTAATATTGGGAGTCCTAATTGGAGGAATCTAAAAGGATAAATAGACAATTACTATGCCAAATTGTAAAATTATACTTTCAAAAGAAAAAAAAGAGAAAAGAATGGAAGAAGAATAGGGATGTAGGGAAGGAAGGAACAAGAAAATGAGGGAAGGAGAGCATAAAGGCTGGTTAAAGACTATGCATTCCTTATTAATTTACTATTATTATTACTTTAAAAATTAAAAATATTTATTTATTCTTACATAGGTGTGAATGTTTTGCCTGCATTTCTATCTGTGTACCACAGATATACTACCCTTCATAGTGTCTATGGTGTCTGTGGAGATCTAAAAAGGGCATCCAATCCCCACAAACTGGAGTTACAAATGAGTAACTCTATGTGGATGCTGAGAACTGGACCTGAGTCCTCTGCAGGACTTGATAGCTGGTGCCTCTCTCTAGTGTTTCATTTATGTTTTTAATTAATTAATTAGTTAATTAGTTAATTTTAATTAATTAATTAGTTAATTAATTAACTAATTAATTAATTGACTTTTTTTTCAAGATAGGTTTTTCTGTGTAGCCTTTACTGTCTTGGAACTCACTTTGTAGAGCAGGTTGCTCTCAAACTGAGATTTGCTTGTGTCTGCCTTTCTGCTTCCCAAGTGCTGGGATTAAAAGTGTGCACCACCACGCCCAGCTCCACTTGTGCTATTTTTATTAAGGTTATCGATACAATGTTTTCACTTATATAACTAAATTTAGTATTTGAGTTTTTATGGCAGAAGCTTTGAAACTTAGCCTTTTCATTATTTTTACACTTTATATACAGTATATGTTCAATATTTCTTTTGTTTTTGATTGAAAATAAATTAAACCAATCTAGTTAAGCTTAGAATTATAAACATAGTTCATGTGGATAATTCCAGTAGTCTTCAGTCAATGGCATCTAACATTTGTTTATAGGAAAAACAGTTAAGAAATCCAGTATTTTAAGTTGGGACTTCAAATTTTTAATGTAAATCCTAAAGAGTGATTTTTCGTTAAAGATGAGTTTATTTTCTTTATAATTCTTTTCTTTAAAAAAATCAGCCACTTTCAAGCACTTTACAGAAAAATTAGCAAAAACATTACCCAGCACCCCAGATTGTCTTCAAGTTCCTGCTAACATATACACTGTCTCTTCTACTGTCTTGGTTCCCCCCCCCCCATCTAATGCTGTTCTGAACTATTTAAAAGCAAACAGCAGAGCAGTTTCCCCATCACAGCTATGTGAAGACACAATCTCACATAGCTGCCACATAATATATTCAGTCATGGAGAAAATATGTCTGGAACCACTGTCTCATCTACAGACAGTGTGGGAATTCTTCGGCTTCCGGGAGGTTTCTTTTACTTTCTGTTCCAGGACCCTACCCAGGATCTTGCATTTTTTAAAGTCTGTTTTCATCTCCTCAATCTTTCCTTGACTTTATGTTGTCAATAATTTTAAAGACTATGGACCTTTGCGGCCTGTAATGTTTGCTTCTGTCTGATCCAACTTTTTCTAGCAGAAAATGTTAGGGTTGCTTGGCAACATTTTAACATTGATACCTGGTGTTATCAGGCTTATTCACCATAAAGCACCATGATCTCTTTGTAATTACTTAGGGTTTGTTATAGATATGTTCACACTATGCTGATATTTTTATTTCTATCACACAATTTAATTCTACTCGTTGATCTTTTACAAATATCACTACTGTAAAGTTATCAAATGACAAATTTTTATTTCCACAGTTGCTCTTGCATTTATCATTTTCAGTCAGTCCTGTTAGAAGGAGCTTTTTACATATCAACTTTTTTACATTCGTCTATGTCTGTACAGATTCAGGAATGTTTCTTGACCGGTCTCAGGTGGCCCAGCCCTGTGTTAAACTTGTGAAATATGTGAGATGAACATTGAACTCTAGTCCTCTTCTCCCCATCTCCCAAAAACTATGATTTTAGGAAGAGGGAAAGTTTGTTCTAGGCTGCATCTATTCCCTCCAACACACTCCATCATTCTTGGAGAAATTTCGTACTTTTGGTATAAATGGCATTAAAATTTGCTCTGAGATGACCCATTTATTCAAGGAGTCCTGTTCCTGTGTAACAATGACTTACAAATCATCATCTCAGCGTGCTCATTGAAAACAGGGAACCAGTTCTTCTAGAGTAACATGGTTGCATACTTAGATACATATCCACAACGATTTTTATATGTATACATTAAAAACCATAGTTTCCATAATTAATAAATTGTTCTTAGAATTAAAATATGTTTCTCTTTGATAAATAGCATTAAGCAAGTGAAAAGGGGCTGGCAAGATTGCTCAGGGGGTAAAGGGGCCTGCTGTCAAGCTTGATGACTTTCGATTGATCACTGGGACCTCTGTGCTGGAAAGAGATTGAACTTCCCGCAAGTTGTCCTCTGACTTCCACATATGTGCTATGGTAGATGCTCCTCTTCCAAAGAAAGAAAGAAAGAAAGAAAGAAAGAAAGAAAGAAAGAAAGAAAGAAAGAAAGAAAGAAAGAAAGAAAGAAAGAAAGAAAGAAAGGAAATCTCATGTTCTTTTTAAAGCAGAGACTATCGATTGCCTTTCTTAAAAGCGACAGACAAAGCACCATATCCAATCACATATTGATCATACATGAATAAGTGCTGTGTAAGCACGACGCACTAACGGATGGAGCCACTGGAGCAGCCTCGTTGCACACTATATTTCTGACAAATGGCCTCTTTTCAGAATATCCAATGAAACTGCAGAGTTTAGTAAGAACATAAATGGCTCAATTTAAAGTGGGCAAATGTTTTAAACTGATTCCTGAGAGAAGAAATCATGAAACAGTTAGGAAACACATTGAAGGGTACTCAACACCACTGGGTGTCAGGGAATTGCAAAGTAAAACGTGGGGGTGCTACAACAGCTTAGTATGATGTTAAAATAGCAAGCCCAACTGTGGAAAGGAAGGCAAGCAGGTGAGACTTGTATGTGTTATTAGTAGGCAGGAGCTGTGCTTGTACAAGCATGCCCCAAAGGCTCTAGCTTAACGGCTTGGATCGCAGTATGGCTATAATGAAGGCACTGGAACCTTTGGGAGGTGGTACTTAGGGGAAGTCTTTAGGTTACTGGAGACAAGTCATTAAATGACATGGACCACAGACTCCTCCCCCGCCCCCTGCTCTTGCTTCCTGGCCATGAAGTAGATAGCTTTGTTCCTACATGCAGTCTTACCATGATGTGCTGTGTTGCCATAGGCCCAAAAGAAACAAGAAAAACCAGGCACAGACTAAAATTTCCACATTTGTGGTTTAAAATGAACCTTATTTGTTAAGAAAGATTTCAAAATTGCATGTCTATGTGCGTCTGCGTGCATCTGTGTGCATCACATGTATGTCGGTGACCTAAGGCCAGAAAGGACTTCAGATCCACAGGGTCTGGAGTTACTGGAGGTGGTGAGCTATCTGATATGGGTGCTGGGAGCTGAACCTGGGTCCTCTGTAAGAGCAATAAACAGTGTCAACCACTGAACCCTCTCTCCATCCCCCACACATTTAATCTTTGTAAGTTAATTATCTCAGTTATCTGCCATGGTGACACAAAGCTTGCTGAGACAGTACAAAGTATAAAGTGGGATAACAATATTCAGCATCATGTGAAATATATATTCACTCATGACCCAGAAATCTCACATCTTGGTGGAACAGCAAGTAACACTTGTGAACATTTATCAAAGATCAAAGACTTAGGTCTACACAAAGATATGCTCTGAAATAGTCACAGCTGCTCCTGAAAATCAAAAACTTTAATTCTAGTCTTCAAACATATTGCTAATGAAAGGACATTGGTTCAATTTAAAATCATTATTTGACAATTATGTATGACAATATGTAATTGACATATACATACATACATATATGTATATATACATATATGTATGCAATAAACTGGGATTGTATTCACACTTATTACCTTCTCTGAACCCACCCCTCCCATTATTGTAACTCTCTCATTACAAATATTTCCCTCTTACTTTCATGTGCTCTTTTACCCCTTTGAGTCATTATGTTTAATTAGGATTGCTTTTTTAAAAAAGTTTTTATTAATTACACTTTATTCATTTTGTATCCCCCCATAAGCCCCTCCCTCCTCCCCTCCCAATCCCACCCTCCCTCCCCTTTCTGCATGCATGCCACTCCCCAAGTCCACTGATAGGGGAGGTTGTCCTCTACTGTGGCCTGGTAAGGCTGCTCCCCCCTCAGGGGGAGGTGATCAACGAGCAGGCCAATCAGATTATTCTACAAGGCACATTGAATGAAATGCTTTTCATCATGAGGTAGCAAATCAGTTCAATCCATTTTTTAGCTGTTTCTTGTGGGGAGAGGTTTATATATACTTCCTTTGAGTCCTGATATTCTAGGCATTAAAGAATAAGCAGCATGTCCATTGAGTTAATAGAGCCATTGGTAGCCTGAGTCCAGGCACAGACTCTACAAGACAGAACATATGACGTTGATTGAAGACCTGGTCAGTCCAGCAGCACCTCCTGATGCCCACAGCTGAGTGGCCCAGAGACTGCACCCCAGCCAAAATACTAATTGGGAGACCCTTTCCTGCAAAAGGACCATTCAAACCTGAGGTTCCCTGCCTGCCTGCTGCCACCCTCTGAGGCTGTGACTGGATCCAGGGGGTTTCTGGTTGAAAGGCACAAGTGTCCCAGAGCCTGCCCAGGCTAATCAACTGCAGAGTTCTCAGAAGTTTGCAAACCTTGGTTCCCCTGATCTTCCTGGCCCCTCCTAACTCAGGAGCCCTTTGGAGAACTCATTAAAAACACACAGCTGGAAAGTTGCCTCTGGCATCTTGGCAAAGATGAAAAGAAAAAAAAAACTTTTTAATTGATCTCCAAGGAATAGAAACCATGGCAAGATTTAAAAAGTAAGTGTCAGGAAAAATATCTCCTTGTGGGGTTCATTAAAACTTTGCCACTATTAATTACAAAAGCAGAGCTCCGCAGCCATCTTCTCAGGAGAGCAGGGGGCCTTAGCCTTAGGGAATGTCTGGGTTACTCAGACACAAGGCACTAGAGTAAGTGGTTGTCCTCCCAGAGAGACTGGAGATGTCAACCTTATTAATGAATGATGCTCTTCCCATTCACACACATTTATCTAAGAGTAATTCCCCCCACACATTTAACACTGTACCAAGACCTTTACATGCTTTCTTACCCCACCTGAAGTGGGATGGAAGGGACTATGAGTAGGTGAGAAGAACATGCCTGCCTTTATGCTGGGCTTCCGGCAGAAAAATAAAGAAGGCTTGGGATCAACCGTAAATGCTGGAACTGTGAAACTTGCCTGTACTTGCTTTTCCTTTGTGAATAGGGAGGTGTCAGACACTCAGTTTTCCATGTTCTTTTGATGTAAACACAAAATATGTACGAAAGATATTAAGCTGTAATTCATTCAAGTTGACACTCTTCCACGTTTGTTTAATGTCTCATGCTCCTAACATATGTCTATCCCAGCTGCTATTAACCCCAGGTCTGACTCTATCCTTCCCTTGACATATGTCCCATTTAGGCACCTTCGATGATTTGCTAATATAATAGAATCTGTTTGAACAGGAACGTGCTGAACTGGTACCAATTTATCTAGGTCTCCCTGTGAGACTCCACCACAGCTCATGGTATAAGACACATTAGAGGTTCATATGTCACAGAGTGCGTGTAAGTTCTCTGGGAAATAGGGTTTCTCTGTGTAGGTTCCCCCATCACCAAAACCAACTTATATCTTTAATCTAAAATAGGAGATATCAAAAGTCCAGGACATTCTACATAACAAACAGCCTGGAACCTTCAAAGGATGTCAACGACCTAACAGATAAGGATGTAAAGAACCTTCAAGAGGAAATGAGACTAAGCAAATGCAAAGCTAACCAAGGAAAGGAATCCTGACTGGATGCTGAACTGAAAACTATCCTCAAAGAGCCATTTTTAGATATTATTTAATTTCATGCATGTGATTTGTATTTGTTTGCTGTTTCTGGTGTTTGTTCTTGAGAAATACTGGTTACATCATTCAGAGGGCATGTTACACATACTTTATTGAGTTTTGCAATGTCTACAGTATATTTTTCTAAGTTTTATTTATGACTACAGGGCATGTGTGTGTGAACGTAGGAGTGCATGTCTGAAGGGCTGTGTGTTTGTGTGTGTGTGTGTGTGTGAGAGAGAGAGAGAGAGAGATGAAGGAATGTATGCTGTGCGGAGGTTTGAGGAGTTTGGTTTTTTTCCTTCAGCCTTGAGTTACAAAGATTTTACTCAGGCCATAGTTGTCACACTTGTGTGACAAATGCTTTTACCCTCTTGGATATCTTTGTGGCTTCTAAATCATATTTTTTTTATAAATTACACTTTATTCATTTTGTATCCCCCCATAAGCCCCCTCCCTCCTCCCCTCCCAATCCCACCCTCCCTCCCCTTTCTGCATGCATGCCACTCCCCAAGTCCACTGATAGGGGAGGTTCTCCTCTCCTTTCTGATCTTAGTCTATCAGTTCTCATCAAAAGTGGCTGCATTGTCCTCTACTGTGGCCTGGTAAGGCTGCTCCCCCCTCAGGGGGAAGTGATCAACGAGCAGGCCAATCAGATTATGTCAGAGGCAATCCCTCTTCCCATTACTATGTAACCCACTTGGACACTGAACTGCCATGGGCTACACCTGTGCAGGGGTTCCAGGTCATCTCCACGAATAGTCCTTGGTTGGAGTATGA
>NW_026596460.1:4663864-4789885 GCF_907164565.1 Psammomys obesus
GCTCCCCCCTCAGGGGGAAGTGATCAACGAGCAGGCCAATCAGATTATGTCAGAGGCAGTCCCTCTTCCCATTACTATGTAACCCACTTGGACACTGAACTGCCATGGGCTACACCTGTGCAGGGGTTCCAGGTCATCTCCACGAATAGTCCTTGGTTGGAGTATGATTTTCTGGGAAGTTCCCTGTGTTCAAATTATCTTGTTCTGTTGCTCTCCTTGTGGAGTTCCCGTCCCCTCCAGCTCTTACTATTTCCCACTTCTTACATAAAATTCCATTCACTCTGCCCATCAGTTGGCCATCAGGCTCAGCATCTGCTTTGACAGTCTATACTGCAGAAGCTTTCAGAGGCCCTCTGTGGCAGGTTTCAAGGTTGTTTCCTGTTTTCTTCTGGCTTTCAGAGGCCCTCTGTAGCAGGTTCCGAGGTTGTTTCCTATTTTCTTTTTCTTCTGATGTCCAGCCTCTTTGCCTTTCAGGATGGGGATTGAACATTTTAGTTAGGGTCCTCTCTTTTGCTTAGTTTGTTTAGATGTACAGATTTTAGTGGGTTTATTCTATATTGTATGTTTATATGAGTGAGTATATACCATGAGTGTCTTTTTGCTTCTGAAACAACTCACTCAGGATGATCCTTTCCAGGTCCCACCATTTACCTGCAAATTTCATAATTTCCTTATTTTTCATTGCTGAGTAATACTCCATTGTATAGATGTACCACAGTTTCTGCATCCATTCGTCAGTTGAGGGGCATCTGGGCTGTTTCCAGCTTCTGGTTATTACAAATAAAGCTGCTACAAACATGGTTGAGCAAATGTCCTTTTTGTGTACTTGCGCCTCTTTTGGGTATATGCCTAGGAGTGGTATGGCTGGATCTTGAGGAAGCGCTATTCCTAGTTGTCTGAGAAAGCGCCAGATTGATTTCCAGAGTGGTTGTACCAGTTTACATTCCCACCAGCAGTGGAGAAGGGTTCCCCTTTCTCCACAACCTCTCCAGCATGTGTTGTCCCTTGAGATTTTCATCTTGGCCATTCTGATGGGTGTAAGGTGAAATCTCAGGGTTGTTTTGATTTGCATTTCCCTAATGGCTAATGAGGTTGAGCATTTCTGTAAGTGCTTCTCTGCCATTCGATATTCCTCTGCAGAGAATTCTCTCTTTAGCTCTGTTCCCCATTTTTTAAGTGGATTACTTGGTATGTTGCTTTTCAGCTTGTTTAGTTCTTTATATATATTGGATATGAGTCCTCTGTCAGATAAAGGGTTGGTGATGATTCTTTCCCAATCTGTAGGCAGTCGCTTTGTTTTGATGACGGTGTCCTTTGCTTTACAGAAGCTTTTCAATTTCATGAGGTCCCATTTATTGATTGTTGCTCTTAGAGCCTGTGCTGTTGGTGTTCTGTTCAGGAAGTTTTCTCCTGTACCAATGAGTTCTAGGGTATTCCCCACTTTTTTTTTCTAGCCGATTTAATGTGTCTGGTTTTATGTTGAGGTCTTTGATCCACTTGGACTTCAGTTTTGTGCAGGGTGATAAGTATGGATCTATTTTCATTTTTCTACATGTAGACATCCAGTTGGACCAGCACCATTTGTTAAAGATGCTATCTTTTTTCCATTGTATGGTTTTGGCATCTTTGTCAAAAATCAGGTGTCCGTAAGTGTGTGGGTTTATTTCTGGGTCTTCTGTTCGATTCCATTGATCCACCATTCTGTTTCTATGCCAGTACCATGCAGTTTTTATAACTGTTGCTCTATAGTACAGCTTGAGATCAGGGATGGAGATACCTCCAGAAGATCTTTTATTGTAGAGGATTGTTTTAGCAATTCTCGGTTTCTTGTTATTCCATACGAAGTTGAGAATTTTTCTTTCCAGGTCTGTAAAGAATTGTGTTGGCAATTTGATGGGAATTGCATTAAATCTGTAGATTGCTTTTGGTAAGATGGCCATTTTTACTATGTTAATCCTGCCAAGCCATGAGCATGGGAGATCTTTCCATCTTCTCATATCTTCCTCTAATTCTTTCTTCAGAGACTTGAAATTTTTTTCATACAAGTCTTTGACTTGCTTGGTTAGGGTTACACCAAGGTACTTGATGTCATTTGTGGCTATTGTGAAGGGTGTTGTTTCTCTAATTTCTTTCTCAGCCCTTTTGTCTTTTGTATACAGGAGTGCTACTGATTTTTTTCAGTTAATTTTGTATCCGGCCACTTTGCTGAAGGTGTTTATCAGCTGTAGGAGTTCCCTGGTAGAGTTTTTGGGGTCACTCATATATACTATCATATCATCTGCAAATAGTGATAATTTGACTTCTTCCTTTCCCATCTGTATCCCCTTGATCTCCTTCGACTGTCTTATTGCTCTAGCAAGGACTTCCAGCACTATGTTGAAAAGATATGGAGACAGTGGGCAGCCTTGTCTTGTCCCTGATTTCAGTGGGACTGCTTTAAGTTTCTCTCCGTTCAGTTTGATGTTGGCTATAGGCTTGCTGTATATCGCCTTTACTATGTTTAGATATGTGCCTTGTATCCCTGATCTCTCCAGTACTTTAAACATGAATGGATGTTGGATTTTGTCAAATGCTTTTTCAGCATCTAGGGAGATTATCATGTGGTTTTTTTCTTTCAGTTTGTTAATATGGTGGATCACATTGATGGATTTCCGTATATTGAACCACCCCTGCATACCTGGGATGAAGCCTACTTGGTCATAGTGGATAATATCTTTGATGTGTTCTTGGATCCGGTTTGCAAGTATTTTGTTAAGTATTTTTGCATCAATGTTCATAAGGGAGATTGGCCTGAAATTCTCTTTCTTTGTTGAGTCTTTGTGAGGTTTAGGTACCAAGGTGATTGTGGCTTCATAGAATGAGTTTGGTAATGTTCCTTCTGTTTCTATTTTGTGGAATAGTTTGAGGAGAATTGGAGTTAGCTCTTTTTTGAAGGTCTGGTAGAATTCTGCGCCGAAGCCATCTGGTCCTGGGCTTTTTTTGGATGGGAGACTTTTGATGACTGCTTCTATTTCTTTGGGGGATATAGGACTATTTAATTGATTTACCTGGTCCTGATTCAGCTTTGGTGAGTCAAATCGATCAAGAAAATTGTCCATTTCATTTAGATTTTCAAATTTTGTTGAGTATAGACTGTTGATGTAAGTCCTAATGATTGTTTGGATTTCGTCAGTGTCTGTAGTTATGTCCCCCTTTTCATTTCTGATTTTGTTGATTTGGGTGGTGTCTCTCTGCCTTTTAGTTAGCTTGGCTAAGGGTTTGTCGATCTTGTTGATTTTCTCAAAGAATCAGCTCTTGGTTTCATTGATTCTTTGAATTGTTTTATTTGTTTCTAATTGATTGATTTCAGCCCTGAGTTTGATTATTTCCAGCTGTCTACTCCTTTTTGATGTGTCTGCTTCTTCTTTTTCTAGGGTTTTTAAGTGGGCCATTAAGTTGCTTGAATGAGCTGTCTCGAATTTCTTCTTGAGGGCACTTAGTGCTATGAACTTTCCTCTTAGCACTGCTTTCATTGTGTCCCACAAGTTTGGGTATGTTGTGTCTTCATTTTCATTGAGTTCTAGAAAGGCTTTAATTTCTTTCTTTATTTCTTCCCTGACCCAGCTGTCATTTAGTAACAAGTTGTCCCGTTTCCATGTGTGTGTAGGCTTTTTGCTATTTCTGTTGTTGTTGAAGTCCAGCTTTATTCCATGGTGATCAGACAGGATACAAGGGATTATTTCAATCTTCTTGTATCTGTTGAGGCTTGCTTTGTGACCAAATATATGGTCTATTTTGGAGAAGGTTCCATGAGGTGCTGAGAAGAAGGTAAATTCTTTTGTGTTTGGGTGTAAAGTTCTGTAAATGTGTGTGAGGTCCATTTGATTCATGACCTCTGTCAGAGATATTGTTTCTTAATTTAATTTCTGTTTTGTTGACCTGTCCTTTGTTGAAAGTGGGGTGTTGAAGTCTCCCACTATTAATGTGTGGGGATGTATATGTGGTTTAAATTTTATCAATGTTTCTTTGACAAATGTGGGTGCTCTTGTATTTGGGGCATAGATGTTCAGGATTGTGATGTCTTACTGGTGGAATTTTTTCTTGATGAGTATGAAGTGTCCTTCCTCATCTCTTTTTATTAATTTTGGTTGAAAGTCTATTTTATCAGATATTAGAATGGCTACTCCTGCTTGTTTCTTGGGTCCATTTGCTTGGAAAGTCTTCTTCCAACCTTTTACCCTCAGGTAATGTCTATCTTTGTGTCTTAGGTGTGTTTCTTGTATGCAACAGATTGCTGGGTTTTGTTTATGTATCCATTCTGTTAATCTGTGTCTTTTTACTGGAGAATTGAGTCCATTGATGTTGAGAGAGATTAATGACCAGTGGCTGTTAGATCCTTTTATTTTGATGTTGGCTGTGTTCATAAGGTTGTGTGCTTGGTTGCTTTTTGTTTTGCTGTAGTAAGGTTAATTATTTCCTGTGTTTTCTTGACAGAAGCTAATTTTCTTGGGTTGTATTTTCCCTTCCAGTGTCTTCTGTAATGCTGGATTTGTGTGTAGGTATTGTTGAAATTTGTTTTCATCATTGAATATCTTGTATTGTCCGTCTATGAGGACTGAGAGTTTTGCAGGGTATAGTAGCCTGGGTTGACATCTGTGTTCTCTTAGGGTCTGCATGATATCTGTCCAGGCCCTTCTGGCTTTCATAGTTTCTGTTGAAAAGTCAGGTGTGATTCTAATGGGTTTGCCGTTATATGTTACTTGGCCTTTTTCCCTTGCAGCTTTTAGTATTTTTTCTTTGTTCTGTATACTTACTGTTTTGATTATTATGTGGCGGGAGGATTTTCTTTTCTGGTCAAATTTGTTGGGTGTTCTGTAGGCCTCATTTTTCCTTATTGGCTTCTCCTTTAACTTGGGGAAATTTTCTTCAATGATTTTGTTGAAAATATTTTCTGGGCCTTGGAGAAGGGAGTCTTCTTTTTCCTCTATTCCTATTATTCTTAGGTTTTGTCTTTTCATATTGTCTTGGATTTCTTGGACGGTCTGTGTCAGGAATTTTTTGGATTTAACATTTTCTTTGACAGATACATCGATTTCTTCCATTGTATCTTCTACACCTGAGATTCTTTCTTCCATTTCTTGTATTCTGTTGGTTATGCTTACCTCTGTAGTTCCTGTTTTCTTCCCTAAATTTTTCCTCTCCATTATTTCCTCCATTTGTGTTTTCTTTAATTTTTCTAGTTCTATCTTCAGGTCTTGAGTTGTTTTGTTTACTTCCTTCACCTGTCTGCTTGTATTTTCCTCTTTTTCTTTTAGTTCCTTCAACTCTGTCTCTTTGATTTCTTTCAGTGATTTAATTATTTCTTCTCTGAAGGCCACAAGCTGTTTGGCTGCATCTTCTCGTATTTCTTCACGGATGGCCATAATCTGCTTGTCTTTATCTTCCTCCATTTCTTTACGGATAGCCATGATCTGTTTGGTTTTATCTTCCTCTAATTCTTTACATATTTTATCTGTTTCCTCTATTATTCTCTTCATCAACATAGATGTAAGGTCATCTTCTTGATTTTCTATTATGCTGCATTGTTCAGGGCTGTTCGCCCCTGGATGGCTGGGTTCTGGAGATGCCATATTGCTCTGTCTTTTGTTGGTTGAGCCTTTACGCTGACCTCTACCCATTGGACTGATTTAGGTTTTGGCTGTTAGTTTCTGTGCTTCCTGGAGTCCTGAGGTAGGGAGTATCCCCTTGGCCGGAAGATGATTTTTCCTGAAGGAGTCCTTCTCTGCTTTTTGGTTATGGTCACTGTATGGCCAGTGTTTCTCCGGAGTTGCCACTGCTCACCTCAGGTTTATAGCCCTGAGTAGTAGCTGTGGTCTATGTTAGGCAGGGGGGGATCTCCTCTTACCCATAAAATTTCTCAAGACAGCTGCCCCACTGCTGGGTTTCTTGTTATAAATTTAGTGTGCTGCTGCTCACTAAATTTCCATGTACAGTCCTCTTGAAGAGACTGCTGATTCCCTAGCTGTGGGGTTTTCTCCCAACAGGGAAACTCATTCTGTTATCCTGGGGCGCACAGTTCTGTCTGAGAAAGTGGGAGGTGCACCTAGCAAGTCTCTGGGCCAAAGGCTGATTGCTCTGCTCTGGACCTGGAGAATGTGCACCTAGGTTGAGTTGGCGCCTGGGGGCACTGCTCTGGTCTGGAGGCTGGGTGCCTCACTCTGGACCAGAAGCTGTGTGTCTCTGTCTGGGATGGCGGCTGTAGGCACCGCTCTGGTCCAGACGCTGTGGGTGCAGCCCCCCTGAAGGATCAGGGATTCCCACAGTTTTGGCAGTCCAGCCAGGGACAACTGGCCAATCCCTGGCACAGTATCTGAGGGCTGCTGTAATGGCTCTTCGGCTCCTGCTGGTCCGAGGATGCAGCTGTGTGTCCCAGTGCCCCAGGGGAACTCAACAATGGCGGCAGAGCACAGCGCTTCTGCCTGCACTAGAGTCTGCGTGAGTCCAGGAAGTGTTTTGGTGCTGGGTGTCCTAAGCGTTAGAGCTGCTGACCCCCTCCGCTGGGGGTTTCCTCCTGCCAGAGACACGCAGTCTGGTGCCCTGGTGCCTGGTGCCCACAGTTCTATCTGAGGCAGCGAATCAGGCGCGCAGGCAGGGCTCTGTGCAGGCAGGCGCCTTTGTCCCTCCCGGCTCTGGGTCCGGGCTGGCTCCTGGGGCACCCGCGGAACCCGAGTCTTTTCCAGGGGATGTCTGGGTAACCTGGGGTCGGTCCCAATTGTTTCCTGCTCTGTGGGGTTATCTCTCGACTGGGAAATCCAGTCTATGGTGTTGTGGGCCCACAGTTCAGTCTGGGGCCGTGACCAGATCGCGCTGGCGGGTAGCTCTGGGCTGGCGACTAAGCGCCTGGCAGAACCGGGATCTCTTCAGCGGTTTAGCCTGGTGAGTTAAAGCCGATTGAATCCCCCACCATGGGGTATCTTCTCACCTGAGAAACACAACCACTTGTGTTTTATGGCCGCGAGTTCTGATTGCTGGTCACTGTGCCAATCCTGCTGTGCTGCTCCTCAGAATGAGTCCTCCCGGCGCCGCCATCTTGCCCCGCCCCCCTAAATCATATTTTTAAGTGAACACACACACACCACTTATAAATTCCCCTCTATGAACTTAGTATAATTAACACATTGCTTGGATAATTCTTACTTGCAGGGAGAGCAGTTTTATGTATTGTAGAATTTTTAGAATTACCTTTGATACTCATTTACTAGATACTTACAGAATTCCCTGTCCTTGGTCAAAGGCAATAAAAGAATCCAAATAGTGCCATGTATCTTTTTGGGTACATGTACAAACTTTTCTGTGGTGTGTGTGTGTGTGTTTGTGTGTGTGTGTGTGTGTGTGTGTACCCATTATGAGAAAGCAACATAAATAAATGATAAATAAAATTATGTCAAAGGGTTAATAATAGAAACAAGTAAAAATAAGAGAATGAGATATAAACTTTCATTTATTAATCTTTACAAAATTCTACGGTAATAAAAATCAGAAAAAATGAATTAATTCACTGTCACTAGCAGAAAAGATAGGAACTGTCCCACACGATAAAATACAGTTCATAAATTTGTGACACATGCCTCATCATCCTTGTCATCTAAAGCCATCTTCTGATTCATTCTGTACCCAGTTTAATAGAGTTCTGGATTGCATTTTCCAGACTTTTGTGCATATATGAAAATATTTGCTTGCATTGAAGGTAAAAGTTCTACTGCTGTGGCCTTGATTTCTTAAATTCTCTACATAATATTTTTGAGTATTATTTGGAAATCAATTACATGTGGCAATAATCTGTTATTTTGAAGCCAGCTAGCTAGCAATCTTTGCTAAGCACAGAACAATCTGTAATAAAATAAAATGTAATAAAATTTAAACAAAATCTAATGAAATAAAAGCAGAAACCCTTATTCCCATTATTGATTCCAATTATTGATTCTCTCATTCTTTTCCATTTTCTTAGAATTCTGCTCAGTGGTGCATACATTAAGAAGGATTTTCACTCTAGGTGGGGAGGAAAAGAACTATTCCCGGTGTTGCATAGAAGAACACCTCTCTGTTTCTTTCCTGCAGCCCAGTTAGGTTTCTTGGAGATATGTTGATCAGTATTCAGCTCCCAGATGAAGAATCTGAGGTTCTTAGGAGCTCTCCTTTTGGCCTCTCTGTGACATTTCTCTTTCTGGTCCTGCTAATGCTAGCCAGCTCAGCATTCCAGAAATCTGAACTTTATTTCCTCAACACATCGATCACTGGTCTCTGTTTCAGTTTGTTCCAACTCTCCAAGCACCAAGCTGAAGCTATCATGGAGCTCAATAAGTGTACTGCCTGCAAGATCACGCATTGACTCACTTGAATATGAGAAATACAAAAGATTGATGGAACATGAATCACAAAGTCTTATGTGACCAAATAGGGTCTTTGTGGGGAAAGGCCGGGAGGAGGTAACTTCCATTGTATGAACAACCCACCAAGTTTCCTTCTCCTGATGTCTTTGAATGAGTACAGCTTAAATGCACATAAAACACTGGCTTATAAGGAAAAGTGCTACAAATTGGCTCTTCTGTTTCATGAATCCATCACAGCTTCAAGGAGGTGCAAGGAGCCATAAAGCATTGGTGAAGCCCGTTATCTGACAGCTATGTTCTTTAGATCATGGAGTTAACAAATGCCACACAGCTTCCCCCACAGTAAATGTATGGTTAGGTTTCTATAAATTTTGGATTGTTTCATCAGCTGAAAAGTGTTTGCAGCATGTAGGTTCTTTTGCTGATATACTTATAAAACAAGCCCATTTCACCAGCTTGGAAACCTCTTCTACAAAAACCTTTTATTGGCATAACTCTTGGCAAGTGTTTTTCCAGTTCTTTCATAAACTTCCTTATCTGTGCAAACTGCCTTGAATGCAAGTTGAATACTTTTTTTTTTTTCTTTCTTTCTTTTTTTTTTTTGGCCCAGCTTTTCTTTCAATCTGTGCTCCAGCCTGTGCTAGCTGAGAAAGGTATCTCATTTTTTTGTTCCCAGGAAAATGATAACAGAATTCTTAATTTTCAGCCTCATGTGGGGGAGAAACAAAAGTTCAAGGCCAGTCTGAACTACTAACAAGCGAGCAAGCAAGCAAACAGCTTCCTAGAGAATCAGCCCAGGCATACACATCACCAAAGCAATATCCAAAGCAGAGCTCTGTGGGGAAACATCCATTGCGTACTCTGGGTAGGAATACATAACCCAGATTTTATATGCAGCCAAGAAGTTGTCCAAACGAAAAGCAAAAATGGTATAGAATACATTTCAATTCAAAGACTCAGTCTACCAGAAAATCCATAAAGAAAGAACCAGTGGTGAGTAGTGAATCTACATGTGTGATTATGAAGAATACAAATATGATAATTGACAGGGGAAATGCACATGTTAAATAGACATCTATGAAACAGAGAAGTAAAAATATATAACAAAAATTGAGACATAAAGAAGACAGGAGACAATGTCTTCTTTCACATCCAAAGATCAAATTATTTCACTTGGATCGGGAAAATTGAGTTAAAGATCTGAGGAATACATTTACTTGCTAAGACTCAGCATCAGCATTGATAACATCATCAGTTAGGCCAGGTGAGAGAAGAGAGAGATAGGGAAGGCAGGAAAATGAACACAGAGACACGTCTTCATTGTTGATAACAGGTAATTACCTACCAGTAGCAGATAATTCAATGCAATGAAACAGAAGATGAAAACTGAACCAAATATAGATCTAGGCAACAAATATGGCTCGGTGATAAATGTTTACCTCGTATTCACAAGGCCCTGATCCTAGCACTACAGAAACCAAAAGGAAATTATTTTAATATATTAGGGAGTTATAAAGAGTTAATTATTGAGAGGAAAGAGTAAAATTTAGATCCAAACATGAACATGACTTCCAGAAAAAATCATATTTCTCCAAATTATTAGGAGTACAAATATAAAATTTCTTTGCTTTTAGTTTTTCTATCCATAAACACAATAGCTTAAGAATTCTGTTTATCTCATGTGATCTTTAGGTTTTTAGCACACAAGTCTCGCTCATACTTAATTAGGTATGTGTAAGTATTATGAGTATTACGAGTTTTTGTGCAGATTCTACAAAGAAAATCACCTCACCATTGAACAGTAATAATTTATCTATTTCTTCCCAATCTGTACACCGTTTCTCTTTATTGCTATTATAATCATCAGTGCATGTTACCAAATGTGTTTCACTCTGTTACTTCATCACATGCATCTATTATTTGTTGAAACTTCTTTTCTATTTTCTTTCTCTATTCTCCACACCAGGCTTCTTCCCTTTCTCTAATACTTCCTCTTCTACTTCCTTTTGTGTTTTCTTGTTTCCATATATGAGAAAAAAAAAAAACATGTCACACCCCTCTTGCTGTGCTTCACTAATCCCACACAATGACATGCGCTCTATTGATTTTACTGCAAATGACAGAATTTCATCTTTCTTTGTGACTGAATAACAGCCATGTGCGTTTTTTGTGTGTCTGTAAATTTTTTTTTCTTTCTCTATTGATCTTTTGATGAGGACTTAAGCTGCTTACAGATCTTGGCTATTGTGAACAGTGCTATGATGTGAGTGTATACACGTGTCTTTTATGTACACAGATAATTTCCTTCAGGTGTATGCCCGGGAGTGCTATAGCTGCATATCAGAGTAGTTCTAATTTTAGTCTTTTGATGAGTTTCCAAACTGACCTCTGTAAGCTATTTAAACAATCCCAAGAGCAGTGTATAAGATCCATGCTACTTCTTGTATTCCCATTAACATTTGCTATTTTTGTTGTTAGCATAAAAGTCATCCTGTATGAAAAAAAAAAAAAAAAAAACTGGAAGCTTAAAGTAATTTTGGTTTTCCTTTTTCATGTGGATAAAGATAATAGATATTAAAAAAACAACTATAAGATCAGCATAAGCCCAGGTACTAGAAAGCCAAATAAACTTTTCATTCACAATGAATAAAAGTCAACAAACTACTTATTAAAAGGATGTACAGAGTCCCTTATTTTTAAAAAGCTCAGCTTTACTCTCTTTATTGGAAAGATGTAAATCAAAAAATTCCTCGGAATTGGAAAGAGGTCTTTTTTTAATCTATTTTTTATTTATTACAATTTATTCACTTTGTATCCCAGCTGTAGCCCCTTCCCTTCCTCCCTCTTCTCCTCCCATTTCTTTTTCTTTCTTTTTTTTTTTTTTTGCAAAACACATGAGGGTCTTTTTATTGTAAATTACAAGCTGCAGCTTGGGCCAACACAGCCCCACCGCCGAAGCGGTGGGAGCTGAGCGCCCGTGCCCAGGTTAGTTGGGTGATTTATAGATTCTGGTCCATCCCAGCATGCCCAAGGCAGGGGCAACTCCTGCCTGGCAAGCATCTATTGGTCAAAATGCTACATTTTTGAATCGATTGGCTATAGGAAGGTTCCCAGGCCATTAATGACCAGGTGTTCCTCCCTAGGGGGATGGGCCAGTTTCCTAGCAACTGTATCTCTAGTGGGTGGGGAAAGAATGCAGCGAGGTAGCTCTCCCCTCAGGGCATTACTAACTACTTTACCGCACCTACTCACCTACTCTAGGTTTTAATGATAGCTGTCACTTTGGTCTCTCATTTCCCCCTTTCCCATGATCATTTGAAGACCCAATCTTGGGTCTTCCAGACATGACCCCTTGTATCTTATAGATTTACCTTTTTATAATGGGATCTGAATACCATTAGTGTAATGCTCAAGCATTTTTTTATGAAAGCCATTAAGTAATTGAAAATATAAGGTCCCAAAAATAAAAATCAAAATGAGTAGGGGTCCCTTCAGGGTAGATATAGGTGTAGTAAGCCAAGGAGAACTATTATCCTTTTTCTCTAGGGTCTCTCTAGGCTTTTAGCCCAGTTACGGTAGCTTTGCAGCTAGAGAGAAGACAATTAGATCCACTGTTAGTTCATTGATCAGTTCATTAGCTAGAACTACTGGGTACTAGATCTCTTATTTAGAAAGGAAAACAGGTTTGCCTTGCTCAAATAATTCATGTTAGTTATCTGTGTCTTAAGATATATAGCTAGATAAAAAAAAATACAGAGCCTATGTAGAGTCTGAGGATATAGGAGTTTAGGTTGTAAAAATCTAGAGTGTTGTTATTTAGTCTGAGAAAATGTTTCAGGGTTGATAAATGCAAAAAAATTGGAGTGTCTAAGTTGATGTTTTAAGATATATAATTATAAGTTATAATAATAAAAAAATATTTTAAAGCATGTTAAAAATGGGAGATACTTTAGATCTCTCCCCCTCTTTGCTACTGTTGTGCTTATGTTATGAGATTTCAGAAGTTCAGAGTTTTGGCATTAATCAATAGAGTTCTGATAAGTTGATGGAGCACTGACTGCTTATTCAGTCACCAGGTTGAGATTTTAATTTCCTTTGGTTGGCTTCTGGAGATAGACTTAAAGGTACTTCTCATCATGTTAAAAACATCTGTTTAATGTGTATATTTGATCCAAAAGTCATAGCTTTTAGTATGGTATTCTTAATAGCTGCCATTTCTGGTGTAGATTTTGACACAGGAATATCTTAAACCTATTCCTTCTAGTTACTTTAAAGAAAAATCAAGCATCCAGGGTTTAGCACTAAAGCCAGTAATGTATTTCTGCCTAACTTTCCAGTATAAACATAAAGATGGGGACTAAAAGATGCTGAGTGTATAAAAAAAATGGCCAAGCTCCATTCGTGGCTAATTACCAACAGCTATGCCCACAGAAGAAATGTTACCGTGGACACACTTAAGTTGTGTGTCCACCTTTTATAAAGGTTATAAAAACAAACAGCTGATACTTATTCAGTGGGATGCAGTTTTACCTGTTACTCTCAAAATGTTTGATTTGCTGATATGTTACTTTTCTGAGTATTTAAAATTATATATTTCCTTTTGTGTACTAAAAAAATTTCATATGAGTTTCAGGATGTGATCTGGATCTGGCATAGCTAAAAAAGATTGCAGATGTGATTTTTTCTGATCTTTCCCATTTAATAGATAAATTTTAACTTCTGTCTCCAGTCTAAATTTGTCTCAGCAGATTTTCACCTGTTTAACTGTTCTGGGATCAGCTGTGGACTGCAAGCTGAGATCTGGACTTCCTGGAAACTGACCTGATTGCTCCCTGCCTCTTTGGGTGGATCAACTAACCAGATGCTTGGGACTGCCCTATTGCCCAGCCTTTGACTGGCATTTCAGCCTCCCTAGCTCCTGATGCCTACGGTCCAACGGTCAGCATCGAAGAAGCTCCAGAAGATGGATCTTTGCCCAAATCCCCCCTAACAGGCTGAAATGCTAAGTCAAAAGTGGCTCCCTGGCATTAGCTATTATCTTCTCCTCCCATTTCACTCCTCATGTCCACTGACAGGGGAGGTCCTCCTCCCCTTCCATTTGACCATAGCCTATCAGGTCTCATCAGGACTTTCTGCATTGTCTTCCTCTGTGGCCTGGCAAGACTTCCCCCTACCCCCAGGAGGAGGTGGTCAGAAAGCCTGCCACTGAATTCATGTCAGAGACAGTCCTTGTTCCACTTGGACACTGAGCTGCCATGGGCTACATCTGTGCAGGGGTTCTAGGTTATTTCCATGCATGGTCCTTGTTTGGAGTATGAGTCTCAGAAAAGACCCTGGGCCCAGATTTTTTGGTTCTGTTGCTATCCTTGTAGAGCTCCTGTACCCTCCAGGTCTTTCTAGCTCCTCCCTTCTTTCATAAAATTTCCTGCACTCTGCCCAAAGTTTGGCTATGAGTCTCAGTATATGTTTTGATATCCTACTGGGTAGAGTCTTTCAGAGACCCTCTGTGGTAGGCTCCTGTTCTGTCCCCTGTTTTCTCCCTCTTCTGATGTCTATCCCATTTGCCTTTCTGAATGAGGATTGAGCATCTTACCAGAGTCCTTCTTGATTAGCTTTGTTAGGTGTACAGATTTTTTAGTATGTTTATCCTATATTATATGTCTAATATCCACTTATGAGTGAGTATATACCCTGTATGTTTTTCTGTTTCTGGGTTACCACACTCAGGATGATGTTTTCTAGTTCCCACCATTTGCCTGCAAATTTTATGATTTCCGTGTTTTTATGTGCTGCATAGTATTCCATTGTGTAAATGTACCACAATTTCTGTTTCCATTCCTCCACTGAGGGAATCTGGGTTGTTTCCAGATTCTGGCTGTTACGAATAAAGCTGCTACGATACAACAAGAACATTTGGAAAGAGAAGTCTTGACAGTAGAGGGTCTGGAAAGCACCAGCTGCAGAGCGGGTCATAAACTTCATGTCAGACAAGGTTCAATCAGACCAAAAGCACTAGTGGCAGAAACTCAGCAACACAGCGAGAGCGGACTGTCCACGGCTGAACCTCCCTAAAGAAGAAAAAGGAACAAGGGTTAGTTTTCGTAAGGAGAAGTAACACATGATTAAAGTGGCACCTGAGTGACTGGAGACATTAGTTCACTTTCTCACCTCTGTCAGATCATGGGGAAAGTGGAGACATGGAAGGTCAGGTGGTGGCACAGACTAGGAAATGTGGTGAATGTTTCAGAGAATCTGAATCCAGAAGACAATGAACCTTCTTGTCAAATGCCACAAGAGCTTTCAAGCAAAGCCAAGCAAAGGGTAAAAAACTGGGTGCAAAAATAGAAAACAAAACAGGTATAATTTTTCTCAGCACAGTTCAAAAATCAAATATTAGTGAGTTAGAAAATTAAAATTTTAACATATCTCAAAATTCCAAACTTAACAACGTTTATAAATGTGTGGGGAAAATGTTTAAATGCTCTTTAGAGAAGGCAAATTGCAAGACTTTCAAGTTCTGTAATAGGAACATTAACATCTTAAACACATCAACTTCCCTACAAACAGTTCAGTAAACAGCATGTAGCCCCATTGTATGCAGCAGCAAGATTTGCTCATTTTTAACTTACACAGGATGATGCTAAAAAAGTACAAAGAATTAACAACAAGATGAAAATTCCACCAAGTAAAAAACTATGTTTGAGCCTGGCCTTCTTATCACTTCAGACACCATAAAATTATCCTGATTTAAAGATTTAAACACTAAGTTACTAATGTGTGGCTGGAGAAACACATGATAAAACAACCCAAATCAAAAGACTTTAAATAACTAATAAATAAATAAATTTCACCTGGGATTTTTACGGTGCATTAATAGTCTCAAATCAGTGAGGCCATGATGACAAATGTAAGAAAATTGCTAGCTATTGTGGCAATAGTTAGACTATGTCTCTCACTTTACATTGTTATGTATTATAGAAATCTAGATCTGTTCTCAAGGCCAGCAGAAGCAAGGGGAGGGGTGACTGCTGCTTATTTTCAAGTACAGACCATGCCAATACAGAAATATTTGAAATCAATGAGGTGCAAAGATCTCTCTTATGTATTCAGCTTTCTGGTCTTAGATTTTCTTGTTATGAAAGGACCACATTTGAGAAATGTACATCTAGGATGTAGATTAACAAAGACAAAGTAAATGTATTCAATAATGCAAAAAGAAAGCAAGTCGTGTGGATACCCTCACCCTTCTTTGCATGTTGGCCTTTTATTTATTGCACTCTTACAATCATGCATGAGCATAGGAATATAAGCCTTTAATCTCAGTGATTGACAGGTAGAGGCAGGAGGATCTCATGTGTTAAAGATTATTCTGGTCTACACAGTGAGTTCCAGGCCAGCTCGGACTACATAGCAAGGTCATATCTTCAAAAAAAAAAAAAATAATAATGTTAAGTAATACTAACTACTGAGTAATGATCATTTTCAACTCAGTGCCATGCTGCACTGAGTTGCTGCACCTGTGTCAGTGTCTTGTTGTCTGCAGACATTTTATGAACCATCTAACACGATTTCTCCAAACACAGTGTTCAGATTTCTTCAAGTTCTTTGACCTTTCATGCATTTTAAATCCATGTAGAAGCTCTCAGTGAAGATATTTTACCAAGCCCGAAGCACCCGCAGACACAGCTTATGGTATTTCTTCCTACTAACTTTTGATATGTATTTATAACTTGCACAGTTGGGTGTGATTTTTTTTTTTAACATAAGGAATAAAGTTTATTCTGGCTCAGTGGGTTAAGAGGATATGGTTCATCAGCACGGGCTTTTCCTCCTCAGTTAAGCCTCAGAGATGCAGCCATACAAGACTCTGCATCTAGTCAAGTTGATGCTGGATGTTAATAGTCACAGTTAAGTTGTTTTTCCTGGTGACTCTGTTACAACTATAGAAAGTGACTGATATAGCACCAGCGGCAGCATAAATACAGGAGAGCTGAGAAGCAGAGATGAAAACACAGCTGGACGTGTTACCGTGCTGAAGGGAAACGAAACATATCCTGGCAGTGGGGAGCCAAGGATTACCACTAAGTCATACCACATACCAAGCCTTACACAAGAGATTCACTGGGAAAGACTAAAGAGGGTGGCTGCCTCGGCTCAGGCACGGAAGCACCGAAATGACTAACCCAGAGTGTCCGGCTCTGATTTCATGTGTGGTGCTAACTGAACACAGTGCTTTACATCTGGAGATTTAAAGCTGTCCTTAGTAGCCATTTGGCATTTTACCTGTCATCTTTGTCCTAAGCTCTCTGTTCTTTAACACCTCCCTTCTCCTCTGTTGTTTTTATTTTTTTTTTCACAATTTATGTTCTGTCCTGGATTTTCTAGTCACCCAAACCCTTCACACATCTCAAAATCCAATGCAAATTCTACCACTCTTTTGTTGTTATTTATTATTATTTTACTACTATTATTATTATTTAAATTTTTCTCTTTGTATACTGGTTGTAATCCCCTCCCTCATCTCCTCCCCATCCCACCCTTCTTCCCTCTTCCTCCACCATCCCTCTCCCCTAGTCCACTGAAGGAGAGGTTCTCCTCTCCTACTATTTGACCCTAGCCTAGCAGGTCTCATCAGGACTGCCTGGGTCTTCTTCCAAACAAAACCAGTTCTGCAATCCTAGCACTTGGGGGGTGGGGATTGTAGGCGGAGACAGCTGGATCTCTGTAAATTCTAGGCTAGCCTGGCCTACAATGGCAGTACAGGATAGGCAAGGCCATACAGAGAAACCCTGACTTGAAAAACAACAAAAACCAAACCAAAACAAAACAAAACAGCCAAAATCATGCTTTTTATTATTCTAAACTATAATAGCAACTATCTTCATAATTTATTAAGCTTTTTTATTCACTTTTTTATTCATATTTTTCCACCACATTTTACTTCATTTTCACATGAGGTGAGAAATCAGGTCCTACGATACTGTGATCCAAACTGAAAGTACATTTCACATAAAACGTGTTCGGCATAATATAGAACAAAAGAAAATTCTGAGTTTCAAATTTTGGTTTATTTGCCTGTATCATAGAGAAGATTGGACCAAGTGTTGTGTCGGCACTGACTGCCCAAGTTCTCCTTAGCCAAGCAATACTTAAATTGAGCACTAGGTGGTGCCAACACCAAGTAAACATCGCTTGGAAGCATTCATAATCTATTTTATTTTGTTTGAGATTTTTCCCCACACAGTATGTTCTGATTATGATTTCTTTTCCCCAAACACCTCCCAGATCCTCCTCTCTTCCTCACTCACCCAATCCACACCCTTCCATGCTCTTTCTTATTAGAATACAAATAGGCACCTAAAAAGTAAAATAAGATAAAGCAAATCAAATATGCTATAACAAGCAAACAGAAGAAAATGAGCCAAAGAAAAAGCTAACACACACACACACACACACACACACACACACACACACACACACACCCATGTTTTCACACATAGAAATCCCATTAAAACCCAAAATTGGAAACCATAATACATTCACAAAGGACCTGAAGGATCACCTGTGAGTGACAGAAATGTTGTGAATTGTGGTCAATTGTCACGTCTACTGGTTGTCACTGGAGAATTACAGATTTCTGAAGACACCAACATAAGCTCCTCCTGAAAGATTTTCAAATTCCTACCATGGTTCTTATTTGTATTTCCTTTTTAATTTTTGTTTGGTGAAAAAAGTTTAACACTGTATCTTTTCTCTTACCACAAAATGTAATACAATACAGACTATAGACATTATGCTAAACTGTAAATAATTAGAACTTACTTATCTTATACAACTGAAACATATGCTGAAAGGGCAGCAAAGCCCCTCTGCTCACAACACCTCGCAGCCACATCTGGAGCTGGACTATTTATACCTTACGTGAGATGGTATTGCTGATCAATCCATTTGTCCAGGCTCAACAAAATGATTATCTTATCTGTTGTTTTAAATATAATTTACATTTTAACAACACAGAGAATCACAGTTTTTCTAGTATTGAAATTACACATAGTTGCTAATAAACCCCAAAAGATATCTTTTAAGGAGTTTTATGGAGGATCGCACACTGTGTCTGATCAGCAGGGCAGCAGTGACTGCACAATGACCAACAGACTGAACTGTGGACCACAAAACACCAGAGGCTGGGTCTTCTAGTTGAGAGGAAATCCCAAACTCATGGAAACAATCAGGTCCAACCTTAGGTCACCCAGCTAATCCCTGGAAAAGTTCATGGGTTCCTGCAGGCTCTGGGTTTCCAGCATCTAGTCACTCGTCTGCGTGCTGTACTCACCAGCAAATGAACACCTCCTCGGTATTGCGGCCTGAAGCTCTAATTGCAGGCCTCCTGACACTCGGAAGACTCAGGAACAGCTTCAGATGACTCTCCAAAGCTCAGCTTGTCTCTCTAGGGGAACCAACCAAACCTCTGGGCTCCCTGCTTCTTCATGGCTGCATTAGGAAACACAGTGTCTTTGAGCACAGTGTCTAGGCAGCTGCAACTCATTAACATCAGAGTAAGAAAGCCAGTGGCAGGGCAGCTGTCTCCAGGACTTCCCCTGGTGAGAGGACAGCCTCTGAGCTCCTAAGAAGTCCAGTTAGCCCACAGGATCATACACCTGAGAGCTGCTGAGATACCCTGAGGACCAGCTCCTGCAGGAACATCAGCTTCCTGCCCAGGGCTTTTTCCACTACCCTTTCCCCACCCCTCTGCACCAGTCTCCAGCAGACACCAGAAGCTAAGCGCCAACACCAGAGACAAACCAGATGGGTAAAGGCCAACGTAAAAACACAATCAACAAAAGCCAAAGCAATATGGCATCTCCAGAACCCAGTTACCCAAAGGCAAGCAACCCTGGATACCCTAACACAAATGAAACTCAAAAAAATGATGTTAAATCTATGCTTATGACAGAGGAAATGAATAAAATCTATAAAGAAATACAGGATGATACAGTCAAACAGATTATGGCCTTTAGAGAGGAAATGATTAAATCACTGAAAGAACTAGAGGAAAGTTCAAACAAAAGAGTGAAGGAACTGACTGAAAGGCAGGAAAATACAAATAGGTGAAGAAAATCAACAAAATAGTTCAAGGTCTGAAAATGGAAATGGAAACATTAAAAAAAACACAAACTAAAGAAAAACTGGAGAGGGAGAACTTAGGAAAGAAAACAAACTACAAAGGTAAGCACCTCCAACAGAATACAAGAGATGGAGGAAAGACTCTTAGGTGTAGAAGACACAATGGAAGAAACAGTATTTATCCACAAATCCAGCCCCACAAAGATACTTGAAGGAAAAATACAACCCAAGAAGGCAAGCTACAGGGAATAAGAGCTGTCTGTGACAGGGACTCTGTTGCCTGCTCTTTGATCACTTTCTCCTGGTTGGGAGTGACTTGCCAGGCCACAGAGGAAGAGGATGCAGGCAGTCCTGATGAAACTGTATAGGCTGAGGTCAGATGGTAGAGGGAGAGGGCTCCCCCTTTCTGAGAACTATGGGAAGGGAAGAGGCAGGAAGGCTGGGACTGGAAGGAAATGACGGAGGGGGCTACAATAGGGTTGTAAAGTGGATAGATTATAAAAATAAATAAATTTAAGAAATTTTATGGAGAGGGGAAGACATTTTTATGGCTACATTTCCCATGAAGGGAGAACTGTTGGGAAGTGGGTTGGGACAGGGAATGTAAAGCAGCAGTCCTGGCATGCACACATTCTTGTGTGAGCCTGTGCTTCAGAGGTAAGGAGAATTTTCCTCCAGGTATACACACATTCCAGCTTCTCAGGTCCTTCAAGTGACAGTGGATGACCTGCTTCAGGGAGAAGGACTAAAGGAAGGTGAGGATCCATCTGTTTCCTCTGTTTGCTCAACTGTTAATGTGCCCTGTATTGGAGCCGTGGATGTCAGCTGCATTAGCTCTACTTGGGTGTCATAGTTATTAATTATCGAATTTTGTAGATTTTGTGAATTATTTATGTATTTTATAAAAAAGATCAAATTGAAGATTACCTTTTCCATCATTGTTCAACTATCTAAATCCTTTTGTTTTCCTTTTAAGGTAAATATTAATATTCAAAAATAGGATAAGGGTCTAGGATAAGGGTCTGTGCCTCATCTTTTTTTCATATGAAAGCTACTGTAGCATGTAAAGTATATATTGAATACATATCTATATCTTTTTCTCTGAACTTCCCAATGTGTGCGGAAAGAACTTTTTCTTCACAGGAGTGTTTATTAGAATGTCATGGGTGTAGGGCTGGAGAGATGGCTTAGCGGTTAAGAGCACTGCCAATTTCCAGCAAACTACATGGTGGCTCATAACTATCTATGATGTGATTTGATGTCCTCTTCTGGAATGCAGGTAGAAATTCAGATAGAGTCCTCATATACATAAATAAAACAAAACAAAACCAAAAAAATTATGGAGAAATATTAAAGTAAGCCTCAAATACCTTATTAAACAAACACATACTGGTTGCTTGGTCTGTATATAACAGTATTATAGTCATCTAAGAAAAAATGATATCATCCAGGAGACTTCTCTTGGTAAGAGTAGATGTGAACAGAAAGATGGGAAACATTGTTTTAAAAATCATAACATAGACAAAAATGATAATATCCTGAGGGCACAGGCTGAAGAATTAGCTGAGCTATTTATGTGAATGGGGGTACTTTAGGTAAGTTTGAGGTCCAGTTCAATTTACGTTATATAAGGAAAACATATTGAAACGGGCAGTGGAGAATGGTGGATGTCCAAGTACAGTCTTACATTTTACTCTGTAGATGAGGGGGCAACTGAAGACTTTTTCACGGGGTCTCTTGAGCAGAGCCTTCATCTACACAGTTATGTGTGCTGGCCAAGAGGCTCTGTGGCAGGAGTGAGAGATAAACAGAGCTGCAGGCTGAAGGAGTGTGACAATACACACACCCTCATGGAAATCAGCGATGGCCTAAAGATCACTGACAAAAGAGGTGAAGGCTGGAGCCATCAAGGGACATAGGGAATGGTTACTGATGTAGACACAAAGAAGATAACAACCAGAGTCCACTAGGACTTGGTGAGTGGTGACAGAAACAATCACATTTGTGTTTATCTTGAAACTTATCATCTGATGTCTAGGCTTCTCTCTTTATGCAAAGCCAAGCTGTTCTGCACTTTTTCTGACTCAGCACTGCATATCATTCTTTGTTACTTTAAAAACTAAGTAGATCTGTCAAGCCAATGTGAGGGTGGCTGTACCATCAGAAGCAAGTCACTCACCGATGATACTGTGTTGCATTTAGTACAGAACTCTGTTGGGGGCAGGTGGTCTTTTTGTGGGATGAGTCCCTTAAGGAACCATTACAGAACATTTAAAGCAGTTATGGAGAAATACTCATGTGTGGCCTTAGTCAACTTTTTTTGTCCCTTTTCTCTTTCTCAGAAATATTCCTGTCACACGATCTGGACTCTCAGGGTTAACTGAGAGTCAACTCCATGTGAAGGCCCTGGGGACTGCAAGAGGGTAAGACAAGAACTGTGTTCTTTTGAACTTAGAGACATAGGAGAGAGGACTGAACCTCCAGTAAGAAGAAGGAAGCAAGTGGTACCAAGTACGATTCCAGAAGCAGGTAAAGACTAATGGAACGGGAAAGATAAACATTATGTACTGGAAATAACCTAAAACAAGACAGGGCAGCCTGCTGCAGAATGATGGACTTTGGAAACAATGAAGAGCTTGAGAACACGAGCTCCTAGTGGGGACTGTCAGAAGAGAGAGCTGCAGAAGAATTTGCCAGGGAGAGAAACAGAGCCAGAAGCTCTGAAGAAAGCATGTGAGCAAAACCAAGGTTTAGTGGACAGAAATCTTGTGTGATTTTCAAAGAAAGTTGTTCTCACTAGATTAGCATTTTTATTTGGGTGATGGGAGATATTCTGTCTTAGAAATGAATAATACAGAATTCCAAGACAGAAAAATACAAAGTAGAAAATAAGAAGTGGTACAGAATGCGGAAGAGATATAAAAATCCTTACTTTCTGCCTATATATAGGAAAATCTCTTAAAATTTAGTAGCTATGTTTTTAGATATAGTATGAACAATCCTCACTCAGAAAGGCAAACAGGATGGAATTTGGAAGAGGGAGAAAAAGGAAACAGGACAGGAGCCTACCACAGAGGGTCTCTGAAAGAGTCTACCCAGCAATGTGTCAAAGCAGATGCTGAGGCTCATATCCAAACTTTGAGCAGAGTGCAGGAAATCTTATAAAAGAAAGGGGAGATAGAATGACACGGAGAGGACAGGAGCTCCACAAGGAGAGCAACAGAACAAAGAAATCTGGGCCTAGGGGTCTTTTCTGATACTTGACTGATACTACAACCATGGACCATGCATGGAGATAATCTAAAACCCCTGCACAGATGTAGCCCATGCCAGCTCAATATCCAAGTGAGTTCCTTTAATAAGGGGAACAGGGACTGCTTCTGACATGAACTCAGTGGCTGGCTCTTTGATCACTTCCATATGAGTGGGGAGCAGCCTTACCAGGTCACATAGGAACACAATGCAACTAGTCCTGATGAGACCTGATAGGCTAGGGCCAGATGGAAGGGGAGGAGGACCTCCCCTATCAGTGGACTTGGAGAGGAGCATGGGAGAAGATGCGGAAGGGAGAGTGGGATTGGGAGGGAATGAAGGAGGAGGCTACAGCTGGGACACAAAGTGAATAAACTGTAAATAATATAAAAATTAAAATTAAAAATATCTAAAATTGTAAAAATTAATAAAAAAGAAATAAACTATAAACTTTTTTTTTTTCCAAAAAAAGGTGTTATTTGCCACATGGTTTCAGCATACCTTTGGGATCCCTTGGTGTTTCAAAATAAACATGAATCATAAAAAGAGGTGGGATTTAGGAATGCAGCAACATTGAGATACAATGTCAACCTATCATGCATATAACCTTGGGTTCTGTTAGCATCACCTAAGCTGGACATACATACTCCAATCCCAGCATTCCAGAGCTTGAAAAGGAAAGAGAAATTCAAAACCATCCTTGGCTACTTATAAAGTCTAAGGCCAGCTTGGGATACATATTGCCAACAAACAAACAAAATGGCTACGGAGATGTCTCAAGTAGTAAAGTGTTTGTTATGTAAGCATGAAGACCTAAACACTCATTGAAAAGTAATCCAGGTATGAAGGCCTACTGCTGTCATCGTAGATTAGGATCACAGAAATAAGCAGATACCTGGAGGAGCTCACTGACCAGCCAGGATGGCAGAATTAGTGAATGGAATCCAGCTTGAATGGAAGACTTGGTCTCAGAAAATGAGGTGTAGAGAAACTGAAAAAGACATTTAGCATCTACGTCTGGCCTGCATGTGCATTCATAACTATATGCAGCACATGTACACATACTCATGTGTGTGCGTGCACCCACACAGAGGGTGTTGCCCAAATGTTAAGTAGGCTTTTTACAGTTTTAATAGTTGCCTTCAACTCTTATTAGACTTGCGTTCCACTGTTACTGTTGTGGTTTGAATGAGAATGCTAACCAGAGGCTCAGATGTTTGAATACTCTGTCCCCAGAACTATTTGGGTAGGTACAGGATATGTGGCCTTGTCAAGGACACTGGGGGCAGGATTTGGGAGTTTGAAGACCCGTGCCATTTCAACTTATCTCTCTGCTTTGTGCTTGGGATTCAAGATGTGGACCTTGAACTTCCTGTTCCAGTCACATGCCTTTGCTCCTCAGTACCTTCACTCCATCCCCTTGGACTCTAACTTCCTGGAATTGCAAAAGCAAATAGACTCTTCTATGAGTTGCCTATGTCAATTTTTTTTCACAGCAATAAAAAAGTAACTAAGACAGTTATCCTGACAAACTTTTCAACAAGAAAAGATGTTGATAAACTTGTTCTAAACTAGGAGCTTGGTCTCATAATTTTGATACTTCAAAATCGTTAATATCAAGTGGCTAGCAACTAGCTTCTTGTCAATCTATGCTATTTACAAGAAATCTTTTACCTCAACTTTATATTTTGAAGTAACATTCTTTCTTTACCTATATGCTTACTCTTTGGGTCAGAAGTAACTCAGATGTTTTAAGCGAATCTGAAAGTGAACATGCATAAACAACCAGAATGTATTGTGCTTATTTCTCCACTAACTATCCTGTCTTGGTGTGAGATCCTTAGCACAAGAGCAAAAGAAGGAGACTCATGAGACAAGCACCTCTATTCTCTCAATCCTGTTGCTTATTAATTCTTTCTCTAATATTGGGCCCATTTTTTTCTCATCTCTTCATTTTTACTGTAAATGCCTTCTTTTCTCTTTTCATAAACACACATATACTTTCTACAGGCATATATTTTATATGTACATCAGTTTTGTAATTATTTATTTACAAGCCATTGCTTACTCAACAATATGAGACATTTTCTGTCATTTTTATCAGAAACACTTTGTATCACTTTCCTAAGCCCTCCAGTGAATGGTGAGATGTTATTCCACCATTTTGTTTTTCAACATTCTGCCTCACTCATCTTCTGATACATTGTAATCAGCACCTCATCAGTTATTTTTAGAAAATTATACAGGTAATATTTAGTATAAATGTATACATCAGAAGAAGGTCCTATGCTTTAATGTATTCCCAACATTATTAAAGTTTCTCATGGACCACACTCCTCTAGTTTTCACTACAATGTAAATTTATATAGCTGGGGATTTTTTCAAACAAGTCTCAAATGTCTGTGCTGTTCTGTTTCTATTCTGCATTTCTCATGACTGGCCCTTCTCCTTTAGACTTCAGAGTAAGAGGCTGCCTCAGTCCCTGCAGCACTTGACACCTCCTCCTAGAGAGCCTAAGGCAGAAGCTGTCTATAGCAGACATGGAGGTCCTTCTGCTCACAGACCAGCACTAGGGAAACCAGGAATGATAAACACACAGGATTGTCTCTTAAAAAAGAAAGATGTGTAACCTGTTTTCTACCCAGAAGGCTGGTATCAGGGGTAATTAATAGCCTGGTGATCTCTGTGCTATCTAGATGACCAGGCCCCAGATCCTTATCGAGAACCTGTTTGTCTCAGTTAATGTATAATGCTGTTTTCCTCCACACCCTTATGGTGAGCAATGTATATCCTTGAGCCTGCGTTCTTCGTTAACCTACAGAACACATCTTTTGGAATATGTCACTTGAAATTTACAAGAGTTTCAAAGTACTCGTGTTTTTGTTGTACACATGAGACTCAGTTGATTATCATTAGAAAACTTTTTCCCTAAATTGAGCTGTGCCTAAAATAAACTATCTGGTGTCAGACTCTAGAAGTTTGACCCCCAAAACAACTGCTGAGTCATGTTGAACTGGACTTTGTTCTTGCCTTTTGCAGGATAATCCTGGTGGCCATGGTGTCTACAGAAACCCTTACAGCTCTCCTCTTGCATTGAGTCTCTGTTTGTTCCACACCTTTCTACTGTCCAACTATGGTCTCTGACTTTCTGTGGTAAAGATGCTGGATTCTATATCTTCATATCTTGAGTTCTTTAGCTACCCAACTCTTAGATGAATTTTAAAAATGGAGATGAAAGGAAGTAAGTGGTGGGAAGGGGAAGTAAGTGAGACAGATGGCAAATTTTTTTTCTAATCCTTGTTATAATTTTTCCTATGTCTGCAGCCCAGCTCAATTCTTTCCAGCCTTCAGCTCCTTCCAGATTTCCCATGAACCACACTGCTCTAGTTCCTACTAACGTTGAGTGTTACATCATCCTATACTTGTCCTGCCCACTCCAGTGATGCTAATGCTATCTCCATGTCACTGGTTCCTGGAACCTTTAAATCCGAATTTGCTCTTAAGTCTGTTCCACACCTCCAGTGTAGCATCCACTAAATGTCCAATAAAGAAGAATTTTTACTGAAGAAGTCATGATTATTCTCGCAGACAGAAGAGAGGTGAATAAAAAAATGTTTATCCGACTCAAGCATTGGACATAATTGAGGCCAAAAAAAATTTATCTGATATTCATCAAGGCCTCCTTTGCTGAAAAGGCTGTGTTCTCACAAGCGGTAATCAGAGGATGGATTAGGAGGCTGGTGCTCAGCCAGGAGAGTTTGAATAAGGAGGGTCAGTTTGGGCAGAAAAATAATATGGACAAAAAAAATTTGGAACAAAATAAAGGGAACCAAAGGAGCCTCCTCTTGAAAATATGGTCTGTAATGAATTCCTTTGTATGATGCACAAGAGTGAAGCCAACCATATCACAACTTGCTGACCTGATAGTCCTAAATTAGTAAACTATTATACTTGTGGCATCTGGGATCTCTAGATATGAGAGACTGTATATTCTTATTATTTTTTTAGTCAATTTATGCTGGGTTTTATATTTCTGTATCTGCTATTGTACCAGAAATTGATGCAGCAATAAGACATTAAAGGAAAACTGGCTGAAAAGAGATAGGATGGTGGCCAGTGAGAACATGTTTTTCTCAGACAATGATAATGGATGGCAGTCTACACAATGTGTCATACCAAAGATAATGGATGACAGTCTTCACAATGTGTTAAACCAGCTAGTTAAAATGCATTTTATACTGTGGTTTAGACATTTACTTAACTTGACAGAAACAAGGCAGACAGGGCTGAAATTAATAAATCAGAAACAAAGACAATAATACAAAAAAATCAATGAAACCAAGAGTTGGTTCTTTGAAAAAATCAACAAGATAAATAAGCCCCTAGCCAAACTAATTAAACAACAGAGAGACAACATCCAAATTAATAAAATTAGAAATGAAAAAGGGACCATAACAACAGTCACTGAGGAAATCCAAAGAATTGTTAGGTCTTACTTCAAAACTCTGTATTCCTCAAAATTGGAAAATCTAAAGAAAATGGATAATTTTCTTAAAAGATTTCACCTACCAAAGTTAAATCAAGAACAGGTAAACAGTTTAAACAGCCCTGTAACCCCTAAGAAAATAAAAACAGTTATCAAAAGTCTTCAACCAAAAAAAGCCCAGGGCCAGATGGTTTTAGTGTGGAATTCTACCGGACTTTCAAAGAAGAGCTAACACCAATACTCCTCAAACTATCCCACAAAATAGAAATGGAAGGAACACTACCAAACTCATTATATGAAGCCAAAGTAACCCTGATACCTAAACCACACAAAAATTCAATAAAGAAAGAAAATGTCAGACCCATCTTTCTTATGAACATTGACACAAAAATACACAATAAGATACTTGCAACTCTAATTTAAGAGTAAATCAAACACATCATCCACCATGATCAAGTAAGATTCATTTCAGGGCTGCAGGTATGGTTCAACATACAAAAATCCATCAATGTAATACACCACATAAATAAACTGAAAGAAAAAAAATACATGATAATCTCTTTAGATGAAGAAAAATCCTTTGACAAAATCCAACACCCCATCATGATGAATATCTTGGAGAGATCAAGGACACAAGGGGATCATGCTTAAACATAATAAAGGTTATATACAGCAAGCTGATTGCCAACGTTAAATTGAATGGAGAGAAACTAAAAGCAATTCTGATAAAATCAGCAACAAGACAAGGTTCCCAACTCTCTCCATACTTCTTTAATAGATTACTTGAATTTCTAGCTAGAGCAATAAGACAACTAAAGGAGATCAAGGGGATACAAATTGGGAAAAATAGAAGTAAAAGTATTGCTATTTGTAGACGATATGATAGTATATATGAACGACCCCCAAAATTCTACCACAGAATTTTTACAACTGGTAAACACCTTCAGCAAAGTGACTGGGTACAAAATTAACTTAAAAAAAATCAGTAGACCTCCTGTATACAAAAGACAAAAGGGCTGAGAAAAAAATTAGGGAAAAAACAACTTTCACAATAGCCACAAAAAAACTTAAAAGTACTTTGGTATAACTCTAACCAAGCAAGTGAAAAACTTATATGAAAAAAACTTCAAGACTCTGAAGAAAGAAATTGAAGAAGATATCAGAAGATGGAAAGCTAGCCCATGCTTATGGATTGATAGATTAGCATAGTGAAAATGGCCATCCTACTGAAAGCAACCTAAAGATTTAATGCAATCCCCATCAAAATACCAACACAATTCTTTACAGACCTTGAAAGAACAATTCTCAACTTCATATGGAAAAAAAACAAAACAAAACAGAATAGCTAAAACAATCTTGTATGACAAAAATCTTCAGGAGTTATCTTCATCCCCCATCTCAAGCTGTACTATAGAGAAACTAATAAAAAAATGCATGGTACTAAGATAGAAACAGACTGGTAGATCAATGGAATTGAATCGAAGACTAAGAAATAAATGTACACACCTGTAGATACCTGATTTTTGACAAAGAAGTCAAAAGCATATAATGGAAAAAAAAAGATAGCATCTTCAACAAATGATGCTGATTTAACCAGTTGTCTTCATATAGAAAAATGCAAATAGATCCATACTTAATACCCTGCACAAAAGTAAAGTCCAAGCAGATGAAATATCTCAACATAAAACTAGAGACAGTACTTGTTGGAAGAAAAAGTGGGGAAGAACCTTGATCTCATTGGCGTAGTAGACAACTTTCTAGACAGAATACCAAGACCTCAAACTCTAAGATCAACAATCAATAAATAGGACCTCATGAAACTGAAAAGCTTCTGTAAATCAAAGGACATGGTCAACAGAACAAAATGACAGCCTATAGAGTGTGAAAATATCTTCACCAACCCTACATCTGACAGAGGGCTAATATCCAGAATATATAAAGAACTTAAGAAATTAAACACCAACAAACCCAATGATCCAATTTAAAAAATGAGCTACAGAGCTAAAGAGAATTCTCAACAAAGGAATATCGAATGGTGAACAGTGGCGAAATACTTAAAGAAATGTTCAACATCTTTAGGCATTAGGGAAACGCAAATCAAAATGACTCTGAGATTCCATCTTAACACTGATCAGAATGGCTAAGCTCAAAAACTCAAGTGACAACACATACTTAAGAGTATGTGGACAAAGGGCAACTCTCTCCATTCCTGGTGGGAATGCAAACTTGTACAACCACTTTGGAAATCACTATTGTGCTTTCTCAGAAAACTGGGAACAGCACTACCTCAAGACCCAGCTATACCACTCCTGGGCATATATCTGAAAAATGCTTAGCCATACAAAAATGACATTTGCTCAACTATGTTCACAGCAGCTTTATTCATAATAGCCAGAATCTGGAAACAAACTAGATGCCCTTCAACTGAAGAATGGATACAGAAATTGTGGTACATTCACATAATGGAATACTACTCAGCAATTAAAAACAAGGAAATCATGAGTTTTTCAGGGAAATGGATGAACTAGAAAAGATCATCCTGAGTGAGGCAACCCAGAAGTAGAAAGACACATATGGCATATACTCACTTATAAGTGGATATTAGCCATATAAATTGGGATAAACATTCTAAAACTCCTAAAGAAGCTAAACAACAATTACGACACTAGAGAAGAAGCTGAAACCTCACTCAGAAGGTCAAACAGGATAGATAGTAGAAACAGTAAAAGAGAGGGAAAAGGACTGGAGCCTATCACAGTATCCAACCAGCAGGGGATCAAAGCAGATGCAGAGACTCACAACCAAACTTTGGACAGAATGCACAGAGTCTTATGGAAAAAGGTGGAGAAAGCCCAGAGGGGACAGGAGCCTGAATAAGAAACCAACAGAAACATAAAAGCTGAGCCCAGGAGCCATTGCAGAGACTGATGCACACCACCCAAAGACTGTGCATAGAGAGGATATAGACCCCCTGCTCAGATGTAGCCCATAGACAGCTCAGTCTCTATCTGGGTCTCCTAGTAAGGGGAGAAGAGACAGTTTCTGAACACAGCTGCCTGCTCCTTTATTACTTTTTCTTGGTGGGGTGACGTCGGCTCATAGAGAAAGAGGATCCAGGCAGTCTTGATGGAACCTGATAGACTAGGGGAAAAAGACTTCCCCTATCAGTGGACTGAGGGAGAGGAATAGAGGAGGAAGAGGGAGGGAGGATGGGACCTGGAAAATATGAGGAAGGGGCTTACAACCAGGATACAAAAGTGAATACATTGTATAATAATAATAGTAATAATAATAATAATAATAATAATAATAATAGAAATACAGGAAAATATAAGCAAACAGGAGAAGGAAATGAGTAAAACTGTTCGAGACCTGAAAAGGGAAATAGAAGCAATATGGAAAACACAAACTGGGACCATTTTTGGAAGTGGAAAACCTAGGAAAGAGGACAGAAATTACAAATGTCATCATCACCAACAGACCTCAAGAGATGGAAGAAACAATCTCAGGCAAAGAAGATATGATAGAAAAAATCAATACATTGGTCAAAGAGAATGCTAAATTAAAATTTTTTATAACAGAAAAAAAATCCAAGAAATTTGAGGCAACAGGAGAAGACCAAACCTAATAATAATAGAAATAGAATACGGAGAAGATCCCCAACTAAAAGGTTCAGAAAATGTCTTCAACAAAATTATAGAAGAAAAAATTTCGAACCTAAAGAAAGAGATGTTTATAAACACACAAGAAGCCTACAGAACACCAAATAGATCGGACCAAAAATAAATAAATAAATAAATAAATAAATAAATAAATAAATAAATAAATAAATAAAATCCTCTCATCACATAATACTTAAAACACTAAATGTACAGAAGAAAGAATATTCAAAGCCTCAAAGGGTAATTTCAAGTAACATATAAAGACAGATTTATTAGAATTACACCACCTTTCTCAACAGACTTTTTTCTTATTTATTTATTTTTACAATTTATTTATTATAAATCCTGATTGAAGCCCCCTCCCTCAGTTTCTCCCAATTCTTCCTCTTCCCCCCCCCCATCTCCTTCCCGTAGTCTACTGAAACGAAGAGCTCTCCTCCTCAACAATCTGCCTATAGCTTATCAAGTCTCATCAGGAATGCCTGGATCCTTGTCTGTGGCCTGGTAAGGCTCCATCACCAGGAGCAAATGATCAAAGAGCAGGCAATCTAGTTCATGACAGAGGCAGCCCCTGTTCCCATTACTCAGGAATCCACATGGAGTCTTAGCTACCAATAGAGTCTCCTGTTAATAATAAGCCTAGAATACTGTTGCCATTCCTTATCTGTTGTATCTTTCTTTCCTCCTGACCCCTTCACATCTTCATAAAAGAATTGGTTGCTTTCATCATGTTGTGCTGTCTCAGTAGTACACTATCCCAGAACATATTTCTGAGAGGAAGATTTGTTGTTTCCTTTGGTTTAGAGGTTTGATGTTTATGAAATTTCACAGTAATGAAATCCCAAGTTCATATTTCTCATTAAGTGACACATGGCTATACTACTACCTTTATTTTGTAATTAATATGTTATTGTGTTTAATAAAAAAGCTAGATATTGACTTCTTGATTTTACCATGTAGTAACTGATGATAGTTAACAACTTCTTAAGCCCTCATTGAAACTTCTTTTCCTAGTTGATAGTCATTCTGTCTGTAAAACCCTTTTATGTTTATATTTATATGAACTTTTAGATAAATATTTATTTAAATATTCTGTTCATTTTGCAATTTCCTGATGGTCATATAGTTTAGTTGGCTATGTTTCTTCCTGGATTTTGGGTTATATGTTTTAAAAATATATTCCTTTTTGAGAAAATTGTTCACACAGACTGCCTACATTTCCTGAAACCCCAGTATGCTTTAATCCACTGTAATACTGACTTGTCTCATGGCTGCTGCTGCTGCTGTATAGGCCATCAATGGTGTCTTTCACAAGACATTTTTTTCCTGAAGATTTACATGACACTGTTAACTGCTCATTCTGCCCTGGTTCTTTTCAGCCTTCTTAACTCAAATCTCTTAGTTGTTGACTCTCCTTACATTTTAGCCAAGGAAATTTAACCTTTATCATTTTACACAAGCTCTGACTTGTGGCTACAGGTATGATGCTGTTTTGATGATTGAACACCAGGGTGAGGATGTGATTTCCTTACCACCATCCAGAGCATCAATACACCAGTATCCTGCCCTAATAACTCTTTTTCCCGTTTCACTGTACTCTGAGATATGTAGATAAAAAAGCATCCAGAAGGATTGGTTTTAAAGATGGGCTAGTGTCTGATGACATTCATGTTAAAGTTGTCCTTATTCAGATAATGGAACATCATTCTGCCTGCTGCTCTCGTCTTCCCCTGAAGTCCTGATCTCTGTCATGAGATCTTAACCACAACACAGTCTTTCTTCTCAAGTGTCTAATCAGCTTGTCCAGTGTCTCACACTCTCTCTACTCAACATCTATCTTGATTTTAAATCTGACCATGTCTGTACCCTTCTCAGACATTCTTAAAGCCAGCATCAACCCAATGTCAAAATCCAAAACATGGATTTTTTTTTTAAATCATGTCTTACCACAGTGGTTTGACAACAGAGACTTTAAAAGCCAAAAGAGCCTGGGAAGATATCTTGTAGATCCTAAGATACCACAGATGTCAGCCCAGACTAATATATCCAGAAAACATTCAATCACTATAGATGGAAAAAGCAAGATATTCCATGACAAAACCAAATATAAACAATATCTTTCTACTAACCCATCCCTACAGAGGATACTAGGAGGAAGACTTTTATATGACAAGGGTAACTATACCTAAGAAAACAAAGGAAATAAATAATTTCATGCCAGCAAAATAATAAAAGAAGGGAAGAACACACAAACACACTGACACTACCACCACCAATATCAGAATTACAGGAATAAATAACCATTGGTCATTGATATTTCTTAACATCAATGGACTCATGAATATAGCTCAACATCAATTCCCCAATCAAAAGACACAGGCTAACAGTATGCATGAGTAAACAAAATCCACCATTTTGCTGTATACAAAAAACACATCTCAGCAACAAAGATAAACATTACCTTAAAGCAAAGGGCTTGAAAAAGGTTTTCCAAGCAAATGGACCTAAGAAACAAGCAGGGGTAGCTATTATAATATCTAATAAAATATCCTTTCAAGCAACAGTAATCAAAAGAGATGGGGAAGAGCACTTCATACTCATCAAAGGAAAAACCCACCAAGGTGACATCTCAGTTCTGGACATCTATGCCCCAAATGCAAGGACACCAACATTCATAAAAGAAACATTACTAAAGCTTAAATCACACTTTGAACCCCACACATTAACAGTGGGAAACTTCAGCACCCTGCTTTCACCTAAGGACAAGTCATCGAGACAGAAACTAAACAGAGAAATAATAAAACTAACCAAGGTTATGAACCAAATGGATCTAACAGATATCTACAGAACATTTCACAAAACAAAAGAGTATACATTCTCCTCAGCATCACATGGAACCTTCTCTAAAATTGAGCATATACTCAGTCACAAAGCAAGTCTCAACAGATAGAAGAAGATTGAAATAGACCTTGCATCTTACCAGACTACTACTATAGATTGATGCCAGAACTCAACAACAACATAAACAACCAAAAGCCTACAAACTCATGTGAACTGAACAATTGTCTACTCAATTACCAATGGGTCTGGGAAGAAAGAAAGAAAGAAAGAAAGAAAGAAAGAAAGAAAGAAAGAAAGAAAGGAAGGAAGGAAGGAAGGAAGGAAGGAAGGAAGGAAGGAAGGAAGGAAGGAAGGAAGGAAGGAAGGAAGGAAGAAAGAAAGAAAGAAAGAAAGGGAGAGAGAGAGAGAAAGAAAGAAAGAAAGAAAGAAAGAAAGAAAGAAAGAAAGAAATTAAAGACTTTCTAGAATTCAATGAAAATGAAGGCACAACATACCTATTACAATGGACACTGAGAAAATCCAAAGATTCATTAGGTCTTACTTCAAAAGTACGCCACAAAACTGGAAAATCTAAATGAAATGGGTAATTTTCTTAATAGAGTCCATCTACCAAAGTTAGATCAAGATTAGAATAACACTCTAAAAAGCCCTATAACTCCTAAGGAAATAGAAGCAGTCATTAAAAGTCTCCTACCCCCACCCCCAAAAACCCAGGCTCAGATGGCTTCAGCACAGAATTCTACCAGACTTTCAAAGAAGAGCTAATACCAAAACTCTTTAACCCATTCTACCAAATAGAAACTGAAGGACAATTGCCCAATTCATTTTAAGAAGCTATAAACACCTTGATGCCTAAGCCACACAAAGATTCAACCTAGAAAGAAAATTTCAGAACAAAGATGCAAAAATACTCAATAAAATACTCAGCAACAAAATCCAAGAACACATAAAAAAAATCATCCACCATGACCAAGTAGGCTTCATCCATGGATGCATGGATAGTTCAACATAGGAAAATCCAACAATGTGATGCCCCATATACATAAACTGAAAGAAAAAAAAAAACACATGGTCATCTCATTAGATGCAGAAAAACCCTTTGACAAAAATCCAACATCCCTTCATGTTAAAAGTCTTGGAGAGATCAGGGATACAAGGTACATACCTAAATATAATAAAGGCAATATACAGCAAGCTGATAGCCAACAGCAAATGTGGAGAGAAATTTAAAGCAATTCCGCTAAAATCAGCAACAAGAAAAGGCTGTCCCCTCTCTCCATACCTATTAAACATAGTAGTTGAAGTCCTAGCTAATACAATAAGAAAACTAAAGGAGATCAAAGGGATACAAATTGGAAAGAAAGAAGTCCAAGTATTATTATTTTCAGATGATATGATACTATACATAACACCCCAAAATTATACCAGAGAACTCCTACAGCTGATAAACACCTTCAGCAAAGTGGCTGGATACACAATTAACTCAAAAAAAAAATCAATCTGGCACTTTCTCAGACAATTAGGAATAGTGCTTCCTTAAGATCCAGCCATACCACTCCTAGGCATATATCCGAAAGATACTCAAGCTCACAACAAGGATATTTGCTCAACCATGTTTGTAGCCAGAAGCTGGAAATAGCCCAGGTGTCCCTCAACTGAGGAATGGATACAGAAATTGTGGTACATTTACACAATGGAATACTACTCAGCAATCAAAAACAAGGAAATCATGAAATTTACAGGCAAATGGTGGATCTAGAAAAGATCATCCTGAGGTATCCCAGAAGCAGAAAGATGCACACGGTATATACTCACTTATAAGTGGATATTAGACATAAAATAGAGGACAAACATATTAAAATCTGTACACCTAAAGAAGCTAACCAAGAAGAAAAACCCTGGGTAAGATGATCAATCCTCTGAAAGCCTCTGCCCTGCAGACTTTCAAAGCAGATGCTGAGCCTGATGGCCAACTGTCGGGCAGAGTGAATGGAATTTTATGTAAGAAGTGGGAAATAGTAAGAGCTGGAGAGGACAGAACTCCACAAGGAGAGCAACAGAACAAGAAAATTTGAACGCAGGGAACTTCCCAGAGACTCATACTCCAACCAAGGACTATTCGTGGAGATGACCTGGAACCCCTGCACAGGTGTAGCCCATGGCAGTTCAGTGTCCAAGTGGGTTACATAGTAATGGGAAGAGGGACTGCCTCTGACATAATCTGATTGGCCTGCTCGTTGATCACCTCCCCCTGAGGGGGGAACAGCCCTACCAGGCCACAGAAGAGGACAATGCAGCCACTTTTGACGAGAACTGATAGACTAAGATCAGAAAGGAGAGGAGAACCTCCCCTATCAGTGGACTTGGGGAAGGGCATACATGCAGAAATGGGAGGAAGGGTGGGATCGGGAGGGGCTTATGGGGGGGATACAAAATGAATAAAGTGTAATTAATAAAAAATAAAAAAAAGAGATGATCAATCCTCATTCAGAAAGGCAAACGGGTTGGACACTGGAAGAGGGAGAAAACAGGGAACTGGACAGGAACCTACTGCAGAGGGCCTCTGAAAGACTCTACCCTGAAGGGTATTAAAGCAGATACTGAGACTCATAGCCAAAGGTTGAGTAGAGTGCAGGGAATCTTATGAAAGAAGGGGGTGATAGAAAGACCTGGAGGGGACAGGAGCTCCACAAGGTGAGCAACAGAACCTAGAAATCTGGGCCCAGGGTTCTTTTCTGTGATTGATACTCCAACCAAGAACCATGCATGGAGATAACCTAGACCCCTGCACAGATGTAGCCCGTGGCAGCTCATTATCAAAGTGGGTTCTCTAGTAATGGGAACAGGGACTGTCTCTGACATGAACTCAGTGGCTGGCTCCTGAATACCTCCCCCTGATGGGAGAGCAGCCTTACCTTACCAGGCCACAGAGGAAGATAATGCAGCCTGTCCTGATGAGACCTGATAGGCTAGGGTCAGGCCCTTCCATCTGAGCCTAGCCTATCAGGTCTCATCAGGACGGGCTGCATTGTCTTCCTCAAGCATAATCAAATTCTGTTTTGCATATAAGGAATCAGTGTTCCAGAAAGCATAAACAATTCTTCCATGGTATTTGTCTTTTACTGTTTTGTTCTTGTTTGGTTTTCTGATTTCCACAGCAAAAAAATTCTTGGCCACTTTTAATGATCACATCTAATATTCCCATTGTATGTACTATGATAGTTTGATTCATATGAAGTATTCAGAAAATAATTCCTTTCATGTGTTTGGTGTTTAAAATACAAAAACATTCATAACCACATTTAATTGACTAAGGACATGAAATCCATACAGAAGCAGACATTAAATCATTTCTATATGAACACCCTTTGCTTTTTCACATTTATTTCCCAAAGTGAAATATGTATCTATTTCTCTTTGTTCCTTTCCTTTCCTAAGATCTGTGCTTCCCATTTGTCCACTATGTTTTATTAGCTGTCTCGTGCTATAGAAGTTCATTATCCACGCAATCCTTTGCAATTAACTTCCACAAGTGGCCTCTGAAGAAGCCTGTTTTCCTTAGGGAGACCCTTTCACTACAGAGGAAAGACCCAGAGCATAGAACCAAGTGACCTGAGCTTCTGACTTTTGCTTTTTAATGTTTTGGGGAAAATATTTACTACCTTGAATATTTGTTCTAGGTGCTTGTAAAGTGAGGAAGTAATCCCGCCTAAATACCTTTTACTTTCAAAATATTTCTTTTACTCAAAAAAAACTTGTAACAGATGTAATGAGTATTTATTATTGTTTAAAGTGCTCATAAAAAAATTAAATTCTGACCTCTAGGAGCCATTATGTTGAATGTAGCTTACAGTAGAACTCACTTTTCTATTGTTAAGAAGATTGTAAAATATAACATATCTGCAGAGATAATCAAAATGTTTTATGTAGGATGTTGGATAAAGAGCTGAGGATGACAGTGACATGAAAGAAAAATCATGTCACTCCTTAAAATTATGTTATTACTTATATCTGTGGACAGGTAAATGAAAAGACAGGAAGAGGAGCATGAACGAGAAAATCCTGGGTTTGGAAGACAGGGGAACTAATAAGGCTAGTTGAGTCAGCATTGAATATATTTAAGATTTGCTTGGGCCCAGCCCCAGGTGAGGTCAGGGCCTGAAGAAGAGTGGATACAAGAGTGACGAGGGAGAAATGAGTAGGCACAGAGATCAGGATTTTCCATCCTGACTGACTGGCAGTCTGGAAAGTTCTTTATTTATATAGAATTTAGCTGGCAGGGATAAATGTATGTTTTTCCAAAACATAGATAGTATCATTTTTGTCCCCGGACATGAGTTCTGGTTAGTCATAACTTTAGTCATCATTGAGAAACTCTGACAGAACAGAATTATCTTTTGCAATCAATTTCCCTCATCAATCCCACAACCCAACTTTTAAACAATATTACAGTTTCAAGGGCATATTTTGCCAAAGCATGACAGCCTGTTCTCAGGGTGGTAGCTCTTGTGGTTTCAAGGGTACAAGACAGAAAGAAAATATTCAAGCAGCCTAGGTACATTGTCATGTCCCAAGCAGTGTATTATTACCTTTTAATGAGCCAGAATGCTTATTGTCATTAGGCTCAGGAAAAGTCTTCAGGCCAAAGATGTTGCAGTTATTACTTAATTTGTGCCATCATACAGTGTTTATATTTTATATACTTGTAGAATATATTTATATTTCTAATCTTGATATTCCTTTCTTCCTTGGTCATATGACACCACAATGACCTTGTATGAGTTTACTTTTTCTAACAAAGGGAGTTCTTAATATTTTATTTTTTTTATCATTTATCCATTCCATTCTTGGTCCATCAGTACTAGGAGGAGGCTTTTAATTTGGTCTGCTGCCAACTTCTCTAGCCTACCAAATATTGTTTAATTTTTTTAAAGTTTACTTTGTTCTTATTCTTTTGTTCCTGAGTAATTGCAGGGGCAGATGTGCCATGAATATCTTTGAGTCAGAGCCTCATAAGGAGGACTCTGGCATAATTATTTGAGTCACAGATAATTAAGTCCAGAGCATAAGGAAGACCTTCAAGTAGGCCCAGATAAAAATATCTTTCTAAAAGTCAGAGGGGCAGTACAGTCAGGACGTTCCTGGGAAAGCTTAGAACCAGTACGTCTGGGAGAAGGCATAAATGATTCATAAAAAATTCCAACAATCTAATATCCCCAAGTTGTACAAATAATAAAAGACTCCCAAGCATTCGACACATAGAGATCAAGAGTGTGAGACTGAACCACAGCAACTGCATCACTCTGCTCAGCTTTGCTGGGTCTTTGTCAAGCAGCTGTGCTGGCTTTATTATTTTCCTTGTTCTCATTAGATATTGCTGTGCCAAAGATTTATTCATCATCTACTTTACACTCATACATCAGAGGATATAAACAAATATTCTAAAGAGAAATATAGACTTCAAGAAAGAAACAAGTGCGTAAATTGTATCAGACTACAAGATATGGTTATATAATGTATAATTTATGCACAGATGGATAAAGCCATTCTCTTGCTGGCAGAAAGAGGGCCAATTAAGGAGTGGTATTTACACTGGTAAGTTGGTGCTAGAGAAAAGTTTTGGATAGATGTGAGGAAGAGGCTTCTCTCCTCTGCCACCGACACTGGCTGCAGACACAAAGACAATGGGATTGCTGAGGAAGCCACTTTCTTTGCCAGTCAGGTTAATGGGAAAAGCAAGGACACCATGTAATCTTTTCATCTCAGAACTGTTCAGACTCAGACTTGCAGGACCCAAATCATGGCAAGTCACACAAATACCACATTACCACATCACATCTTGTTTAATGTATCTACATTAAACTTAGTCTTATAAACTCCATGCTGAGTTATAGTCAAAGAGAATTATTTTTCTATAGACATCTACATAGTACATATGTCCTTAAAGCATAGATTTCATGCATAAATACATACAAGTGTCCAAGATTGGTGTGGACATAGTGACATCATATTAACATCATTAATCTTGACTGAGGTCATCAAAAGAGAAAGGACATAGTATAACAAAGAAGATAATCTTCTTTCTAATTCATCATAACAGACTAGTCAGATCGGATAGCCTGGCAATAGATCAATTTCTTTAGCGCTTCTTTGACCTCTCTGTTCCTTAGGCAATAAATGAAAGGATTGAGGGCTGGTGTGACAATGGCATAGAAGATGGAAATAACTTTGTTCATGTTGAAGGCATGGATAGCTCGGGGTCGGGCATACATGAAAATAGTGGCAGAGTAGAAGATGGTGACCACAACAAGGTGGGACGCACAGGTGGAAAAGGCTTTCTGCTTTCCTGTTGGCATGCGTAACACAGCGGCCAGAATGCATCCATATGATAAAACAGTGACTGACAGTGGGAAAAGGAAGATGACCAGAGCCAAGACAAAGTCCACCAACTCTGCAATGGACATGTCTGTACAGGAAAGATTAAGTACTGGAGAGATGTCACAGAAGAAGTGGTTGATGACATTGGGGCCACAGAAGCTGAGCTGAGAGATGAAGTAGATCTTCGCCAAAGAGATGCCAAAGCCAATGACCCAGGAACCAAGAGCCAGGCGGAAACAGAGCCCATGGCTCATGATGGTGGGGTAGTGCAGCGGGCGGCAGATGGCCACATAACGGTCATAGGCCATTGCAGCCAGGAGAACATATTCTGTACACATAAGCGCAATGAAGAAGTAAAGCTGTATCATACAGTGGGTGAAGGAGATGCTGTTACTCATGGACCAGAAGCTGAACAGGAGCTTTGGCACAGTCACAGAAATGTACCAGGTCTCCAAGAAAGACAGGTTGGCCAGAAAGAAGTACATAGGCTTGTGCAGTGGTCGGTTCTGCTGCACCAGCAGGATGATGATCACGTTTTCAGCTACAGTCAGAATATAGGCCACAAGAAACATCAGGAACACTGCTGCTCGCATGCTCAAGCTCCCAGGAAACCCCACTAGAATAAACTTGGTGACCCGTGTCTGGTTCTCTACATCCATATCAAGCGCACAGGATTTAGTCTTTCTGAGAGAAAAGAATCACTTGGTTAGAGTCTATGGTCTGGAAAATGTCTTTTATCCCTGCCTTTTCTGCATACCAGTAGCAGAATCAGTTGCTTATTAATAGCATATTATAGGTTAGAATTCAGGGTTTCTCAACCTGTGGGTAGAGACTCTTCTGGTGTCAAATATCAGATATCCTGCATGTCAGATATTGACATTATAATGTTTATATATTGCAGTTATAAAGTAGCAACAAAATAGTTTTACGGCTGCAGCTGTATACAAGAGGAACTGTATTAGAGAGTTGCAGAATTAAGAAGGTTGAGAACCACTGGATTAGACAGACGCATGTGCCATAATGATGTGCACTAACTCAATTTCCCACAAGGCATTTTTGCTTCTATGCTATCCATTTTAATCACGTGGTATTAGAGAGATACTAAGTACATTTCTGTGTTTCCACTGACAGGAGGGTAAGAATTGTATTCAAGTGAGGCCTAAAGCCATGTGCTATCTAATATCCTCTGCTGCCTTCACAAACACCTCCAAAGTAATCTAGCAAAACCCACTTTGTGTTAACTGCTGCCTGTTTCAAAAGATGCCCTGGCCTTCCTGTGCTGTCATCTGTTCACAATCTGGGATTTCTTCCTTGTCACTGGGTGGCTGTTACATGTCACAGGTTTTTTTTTTTTTTTTCTTCTACCATCAGTGGAGATGGAAGGAGTCTGTCACCATCTGAGGGGTGAGAAATTGGAGGAATGCAGAGAATCAAGCTCATCCCTGTGAAGTCTCTGGACTTCATTCCAGTCCCAAGTTTTCCATGTCTTTGCTCTGCTCTTGAAACCATGCCTCTCTCTGAAACTTTTTTCCTTTCCCATTGACACGAGAACTAACATTTTTGGTGACTGTCACTGTGGATTAGAATGAAATTGAAATTAAGCAAATGGTGTTTTTATAAATTGTTAAAGATAATGAGTGTGGAAGAGGCTCTTGCTTCATAGTAAAGAAGTAAAGGTAAGCTGTGCATGGAAGCACACACCTTTAATCCCCAGTGCCCAGGGAGGCAGAGACAAGCAAATCTCTGTGAATCCGAGGTCAGCCTGGTCTACAAAGTCAGTCTAGGGCTCACAAAGAAGCTCTGTCCCGAAAAACAAAACAGAAAAGAAGTAAAGATAAATCTATATTGCGACTGGGTGGTCACTGTTCTAATCCAAGTCAGTGGAGAAAACAGAAAGGTGGGGCCCTGGAGCTTTCAGTTTGTGAGGGTAAAAATAGAGTCACTTTGGGCAGAGTTCAGGGAATCTTATGAAAGTAGGCAGAGATAGAAAGACCTGGAGGGGACTGGAGGGCTACAAGGAGACCAACAGAACCAAAAAATCTGGGCACAGGGGTCTTTTCTGAGACTGGTACTGCAACCAAGGACCATTCACAGTGATAACCTGGAAACCCCTGCACAGATGTAGCCCATGGTAGCTCAGTCTCCAAGTGGGTACGCTAGTAAGGGGAACACGGACTGGCTCGGACATGAACTCAGTGGCTATCTCTTTGATCACCTCCCCCGTGAGGGGGAGCAGCCTTACCAAGCCACAGAGGAAGACAATGCAAACAGTACTGGTGAGACCTGATAGGCTAGGGTCAGATGGAAGGAGATGGGAACCTCGCCTATCAGTGGACTAGGGAAGGGGCATAGGAGGAGAAGAGGGAGAGAGCACAGGATTGGAAGGGAATGAGGGAGGGAGCTACGGGTGGAATAAAAGTGAATAAATTGTAATAAATAAAAAAATTTTAAAAAAACTCAAATACAGTAAGGGGAATTTGTAACATATTATTTTGCTGCACTTAATAAAATAAATTTATTATTGCAATTATTAAAAATAGGGTCTTGGGGACACATAATTACTTAAGATAAAATGGAAGCACATTAAATATTTTCTTATAAATATTAAAAGCCAAAAAGTAACAACATATGATCTGGAATGGGATTTGCTTTTGACCTCTGAGGGTGTGACATTTGAACTGAAGAGTCTAATACTTGAAGACTAGAGGTGAAAGAGACCCATACTAAAATGAGATTCCTGTTGCTACACTGTGAAAATCAGTGTAAGAAGAAATCAGTGTGGAAAAAGAAATCAGGAAGAATTCATTAGAGGGTCAGGAAGTTTGCTTACTACAGTTTATAAAGTGCAGCATTTAATTCATAAGATAATGTTAAAGAGACTCAGTACTTTAATTTTCCAGAGGAGGCACTGAAGCTCAGACACATAAAAGAACAGCTCCTAATTAAAGAGGAATGCAGTCAGAATTATCCCAAAGCCCAGGTCTGTTTGAACCACATCATCAACCATGAGGCTCACTAACCCACAGACAAAGTCAGAGTGGTCTTGTCACCACTTTTCAACACTTAAAATTTATGATTCTTTTAGGAAATTTCCTTATAAGCACAAGCCATTGAAGATGGAATGAGGATATGATACAACAATACACTTTACCTGAAACACTCACAACAGAAAGGAACATATAGAGATGCCTATCTCATGTTCTTGAGATAATATAAGCTCTGAATATATCCTGAAATCTATCAGGGGAAAGATGGGGTATTTCAGGTGAATGTATCAGGGGGGAAAAGGCATAGAGGGAAAAAGGCACAGCATACCAGCATATACACAAACAAGATACAGTGTGTGTGTTTCACAAACTGAAAGAAAAGGGTTGTGTGGCAGGAAGGAAAAGGGAGAATTGTCAGGGTCCAGATCACGGGAACTGCACACACAGCAGTAAGGAGTTTAGGAGCCATCTTTAAGCAAAACAGTAAATAAATAATGTCTGAATGTTTGTCAGGAGGATTATAAATAACTGTACATTTCACCCCAGTTGTTCATACGAAATATATTGGGTAGAACAAGGTTATCAAATGAGAAGTTGATGGGCTACTGGAAATCACCCTCATAGCAGACATACAGGAACACAACAAGAGCGAAATCACCAGCTAATGAGTAATTTTTAAAGAAATTGAGATGAATATGTTGAGCTCTATCTAGCTATGTAAGCAAAACCAAGCTCTACCTACTTACATAAGAAAATCCAAGGAGTTCCTAGTGTAGGGAGGCTAGGGAACTCGCAAGAATCTAAGGGCAGTGGTCATACATTGGGGTATTCATTTATGACCCAGCATCAGGAAACAGTTTATTTATTATTCTCTTCAGAAAATTGATACTATCATTCTGTTCTGCTGGAATTGATGGATGGAAAGACATGAAACACTTACAGTTTAAATATAACTGTAGCTAAGAGCTGTCTATATATTATGGATGCTGCAAGAGGGACAACTTACCTTGGCTTAGCAGCCTCTGATGGGATAAAATGTGAAAAGAGATTCTTCACTGAGTCTAAAATAGGAAGAAGTACAAAGAAAAGATTCAGGTATTGAATAACTATGAGGAAGCCATTCCCTAAATCTAGAAGAACCCAATGGACACAGATTACCCTGCTGCTTTCTAGCAGATGGCCAGGGCTATATGAGAGGATGTCCCTGGATACTAAGACCACATTTGTGTCCACTATGGTGGCACCAGGCAGGATCTTCCAGCACTCTGAGGCCAGAACTCCCATGGCCTTCTTGTGGGTAATGTTCTTGACCAGGGCACATCAAGCTGTGAAAGTCTTTGTTCATCTGAGGACTTTATACAACATCAAGATCTTCTTGGCATCTCTCCCAGGACCCAAGAGGAAACAACTTTGGCAACAGTCTCTTGTCCAAGTCTCTTGTGGTATTGAGAAAATTTGTGGCTGCTATGACCATCTCATTTGTTTTATGTGATACTGGTTTCATGGGGGTAGGGGAATCTCTTATGGCCACATACTTTAGAAAAAACTATGCTTTGTTTATTCTTTGTTGAAAGAGTATAAGAAAAAAATAACATTGCATTTAAATATATACTTTCAGATATTATCTGAAATATAATATATAAATATAATATAAATAGATTATCTTAAATATCTATTTTCAGATATTATCTTAGCCTTTGGGAAACACAAAGCCATGATTTCTTCTGCAGCATGAGCACATTGCTAGGCAGGGCATGCTTCTCCAGAAACAGAAAATGCTTTCCTTATTGTGACAAGAGCCTATGAATTGCCATAACTACAATTCTTTTTTAAATTTTTAAAAATTTTATTTCAGTTTATTTTCTTTACATCCCAAAAGTGTCCCCTCCTTCCTCTCCTTTAATACCCCATTCTCCTCCTTTCGCCTTGTGCTCACCATTCTCCCTCAGAAAAGGGGATTCGCCTCTCCCCATATCAGCCCATCTCAACACATCAAGTCACATCAGGACTGAGCATATCCTCATCCCTGGAGGCAAGGCTAGGCAGAACTGTCAGGAGGAAGTGATCCAAAAGAAGAGTCCATGTTAGAAACATGCCCCCTCCACTCGCCAGGTGACCTATATGAAGACCAATCCACCCATTGGCCACATAAGTGCAGGGAGCCTAGGTCCAGACCATGCATGCTTCTTAGTTGATGTCCCAGTCTCTGTAAGCTCCCATGGGTTTGGGTTAGTTGTCTCTGTTGGTATTCTTGTGAGGTTCCTGTTCCCTCTGGGTCCTTCCATCTTTCCCCCAACATCTCCACAGGACACCCAGAGCTCTGCCCCATGCCTGCTGTAAGTCCCAGCATCTGTCTAGATCCCCTGCTGGCTGGAGACTCCCAGACAACAATTAAGTTAGTCTCCTGTCTGCAAGCATAGCAGAGCATCATTAATAGTGTCAAGAGCTGATTCTCTTCTGTGGGGTATGTCTCAGGTTGGGCCAATCATTGGTTGGACACTCTCTCAATCTTCGTTTCCTCTTTATTCCTGCATTTATTGTAGGCAGGGTAATTTTTGGATCAAAAGTTTGCTCAGTGGGTTGTTGTTCCCCTCCTTCCACTAGTCCTGCCTGGCTAGGAGGTGGTCACTTCACTCTTCATGTCTCATCCCCCAACCCCATTAGGAGTATCAGCTAGAGTCATACCCATATCCTCCCAGGAGTCTATCCTGTTGAAGGCTTGACAAAGAGATGTCTCCCCTCAGTTTCCCTTCTTGTTCCCAGCCCTCTCACCTCCTACCACTGTTCTCCCCACATCAGATCCCAACCCTTATTTTCCTCCACATTCCATCTCCTTCCCAGTTCCCTCTCTTCATCCACATCTGCTGTCTCTTCTATTTCCCCTTCTGAGTGACACTCCAGAACTCTCCCTTTGGTCCTCCTTGATACTTAGGTTCTTTGGGTACGTGGATTGCAGTATGGTTATCCTGTATTACAGGTCTAATATCTGCTTATAAGTGAATACACACCAAGTGCATCTTTCTGGGTCTGAGTTACCTCACTTAGGAGGATCTTTTCTAGTTCCACCCATTTGCCTACAAATTGCATGCTTTCCTTGTTTTTAATAGCTGAGTAGTATTCCATTGTGTAAATGTACTACAATTTCTGTATCCATTCTTAAGTTGAGGGACATCTCGGTTGTTTCCAGTTTCTGGCTATTACGAATAAAGCTGCTATGAACATAGTTGAGTGAATGTCCTTGTTGTATGGTGGAGCATCTTTTATGTATATACTCAGGAGCTGGGTCTTGAGGTAGTACAACTTCAAATTTTCTGTGAAAGCACCACACAGGGTGTACAAGTTTGCACTTCCACCAGCAATGGAGGAATGTTCCCCTTTCTCCATATTCTCACCAGCATGTGTTGTCACTTGAGTTTTTTATCTTAGTCATTCTGACTGGTGTAAGATGGAAGCTTAGAGTTGTTTTGATTTGTATTTCTCTGATGGCTAAGCACATTGAACATTTCTTTAAGTGCTTCTCAACCATTTGAGAGTTCTCAGTTTAGCTCTGTAACCCATTTTTTAAATTTTGATTATTTGATTTGTTGATGTTTAATTTCTTAAGTTCTTTGTATATTTTAGATATTAGCCCTCTGTCTGATGTAGGTTTGCTGAAGATCTTTCCCAATGTGTAAGCTGCATTTTTTTTTTTTTTTTTTTTTTTTTTTTTTTGGCTATTGATAGTGTCCTTTGACTTATGGAAGCTTCTCAGTTTCATGAGATTCCATTTTTTAATTGTTGATCTCCGAGCTTGTACTTTTGGTGTTCTGGTCTGGAAGTTTTATCCTATGAGTTCCAGACTTTCCCCCCATTTTGTCTTTTAATAGGTTTAGAGTGTCTGGTTTTATGTCAAAGTCTTTCATCTACTTGAACTTGAGTTTTGTGCAGGGTGATAAATATGGTGTATTTCTATACAGACATCCAGTTAAAACAGCACCATTTGTTGAAGATGCTTTCTTTTATTCCATTGTATAGTTTTGACTTCTTTGTCAAAAATCAAGTGCCCATAGAAATGTGGGTTTATTTCTGAGTCTTCAGTTTACTTCCATTGATCAAACTGTCTGTTTCTATGCCAATACTATGCAGTTTTTATTACCATTGCTCTGTAGTAGAGCAGGGATTTTGAAACCTCCAAAAGTCCTTTTATTGTATAGCATTGTTTTGGCTATTTTGAGTCTTTTATTTTTCAACATAAAGTTAACAGTCACTCTTTCCAGGTCTGTAAAGAACTGAGTTGAAATTTTGATGGGAATTGCATTGAATATGTAGATGGCTTTTGGCAGAGTGTGGTCATTTTCACTATGTTAATCCTACCAATCCATGAACATGGGAAATCTTTCTATCTTCTAAAATCTTCTTCAATTTCTTTCTTCAAAGACTTGAAGTTCTTGTCATAGAGGTCTTTCACTTGCTTGGTTAGAGTTACACCAAGATATTTTATACTATTTATTGATATTGTGAAGGGTGTTGTCTCTCTACTTTCTCAACACTTTTGTTGCTTGTATAAAAGAGGGCTACTGACTTTTCTGAGTTATTTTTGTATCCAGACACTTTGCTGAAAGTGTTTATCAACTGTAGGAGTTTCCTGGTAGAATCTTGGGGTCACTTATGTATACTATAATATCATCTATGAATAACAATACTTTGACTTCTTTTCTTCTGATATAATTCCCTTGACTCCTTTATTTGTTTTATTGTTCTGGCTGGAAATTCAAGTACTATACTGAAGAGATATGGTGAGAATGAGCAGGCTTGTCTTGTCCCTGACTTTAGTGGGAACACTATAAGTTTCTCTCCATCTAAATTGATGTTGTCTATGGCTTGCTGTATATTGCCTGTATTGTGTATATTGCCTTGTTTTTCTGATCTCTCTAAGATTTTAAACATGAATTGGTGCTGGATTTTGCCAAAGGCCTTTTCATATGTTTTTTTTCTTTCATTTTATTTATTTGGCGGATTACATTGATGGATTTTCATATTTTGTACCATCCCTGCATTCGTGAGATGAAGCCTATCTGATCACGGTGGATGATATTTTTGATGTCTTCCCAGATTTGATTTGCAAGTATTTTTGCATTAATGTTCATAAGGGAGATTGGTCTAAAATTCCCTTTCTTTGATGGGTCTTTGTGTGGTTTAGGGATCAGAGTGACTGTGTCTTCAATGAACAATTTGGTAAAGTTTCTTTTGTTTCTATTTTGTGGAATAGTATGAGGAGATTTGTTATTAGGTCTTTGAACATCTGGTATAATTCTGTGGGAAAACCATCTGGTCCAGGGCTCTTTTTGGTTGGGAGGCTTTTGATGACTGCTTCTATTTCCTTAGGAGTTGTAGGTTTATTAAAATTGTTATCCTGATTTTTATTTAACTTTGATAAATGATATCTATCAAGAAAATCATCTATTTCATTTATATTTTCCAATTTTTTAGTGTACAGGTTTTTGAATTTCATCAGTGTCTGTTATTACATCCCCCTTTTCATTTATGATTTTATTAATTTGAATACTCTCTCTTTGTTTTTTAGTTAGTTTGGATAAGGGTTTGTATATCTTATATCTTGTTGATTTTCTCAAAGATTCAGCTCTTGATTTTGTTGATTCTCGATATTGTCCTGTAGGTTATTGATTTCAGCCCTGAGTTTCATTATTTCCTGCTGTTGACTGCTTTTGAGTGTGTTCACTTCTTTTTTTTTTTCTTAGAGTTTTCAGGTGAGATGTTAAGTAATTAGGATGAGCTCTTTCCACTTTTTTAATGAAGGTGCTTAGCACTGTGAACTTTCCTCTTATCACTGCTTTCATTCTGTACCATAAGTTTGCGTATGTTGTGCCTTCATTTTCTTTGAATTCTAGAAAGCCTTTAATTTCTTTCTTTATTTCCTCCTGACCCAGTAGTTATTCAGTAGGGAGCTGTTCAGTTTACATAGGTTTGTAGGCATTCTATTGTTTCTTTTGTTGTTGAAGTCTAGCTTTAATCCATGGTGGTCTGATAGAATACAAGATGTTATCTCAATTTTCTTTTATTTCTTGAAGCTTGATTGGTGTTTGAGTATGTGGTCAATTTTGGAGAATGTTCCTGGTACTGAGAAGAAGGTATATTCTTTTGTCTTTAGATGATCTATTCTGTAGATATCTGTTAGGTCCAATTTGATTCATAACATCATTTATTTTTTACTTTTATTTTCATATTAATTACAGTTTATTCACTCATTCCATCCCAATCCCACCCTCTCTCCCTCATCTCCTCCCATGCCCCTCCCCAATTCCACTGACAGGGGAGGTCCTCCTCCTCTTCCATCTGACCCATCAGGTCTCATCAGGACTGGCTGCATTGTCTTCCTCTGTGGCCTGGCAGGGCTGCTCCTCCCTTATAGGGTGTGATCAAACAACCAGCCACTGAGTTCATGTCAGAGACAGTCCCTGTTCCCCTTATTAGGGTAACCACTTGGCTACTAAGCTGCCATGGACTACATCTAAGCAGGAGTTCTAGGTTATATCCATGAATGGTCCTTGGTTGGAGTATCAGTCTCAGAAAAGACCCCTCTGCCCAGATTTTTTGGATCTGTTGCTCTCCTTGTAGAGCTCCTGTCCCCTCAAAGTTTTACTATCTCTCCCTTCTTTCATAGGACTTCCTACACACTGCCCAAAGTTTGGTTATGAGTCTCAGCATCTGCTTTGATACATTTGCTGGGTAGAGTCTTCCAGAGGCCCTCTGTGGTAGGCTCCTGTCCTGTTTCCTGTTTTCTCCTTGTTCTAATGTCCATCTTGGTTGTCTTTGTGAGTGAGGTTTGATCATCTTACCCAAGGTCCTCCTTCTTGCTTAGCTTCTTTAGGTGTACAGATTTAATATGTTTATCCTATATTACATGTTTAATATCTACTTAGAAGTGAGTATATACCATGTGTCTTTCTGCTTCTGGGATACTTCACTCAGGATGATCTTTTCTAGATTCTACCATTTACCTGCAAATTTCATGATTTCCCTGTTTTTAATTGCTGAGTAGTATTCCATTGTGAAAGTATCACAATTTCTGTATCCATTCCTCAGCTGAGGGATATCTGGGTTGTTTTCAGGTTCTGACTATTACATATAAAGCTTTTATAAACATGGTTGAGCAAATGTTCTTGTTTTGTACTTGAGCATGTTTTGGATATATGCCTAGGAGTGGTATAGCTGGTCCTTGAGGAGGCACTATTCCTAATTGTCTGAGAAAGCACCTGATTGACTTCCAAAGTGGTTGTACAAGGTCACATTCCTACCAGCAATGGAGGAGGATTCCCCCTTCTCCACATCCTCTCCAGCATCCAGCATCCTTTGAGTTTTTGATCTTAGCCATTCTGATGGGTGTAAGGTGAAATCTTAGGGTTGTTTTGATTTGCATTTCCCTGATGACTAAAGATGTTGAACATTTCTTTAAGTGTTTTTTTGCAATTCGGTATTCCTTAATTGAAAATTCTCTGTTAAGCTCTGTACCCCATTTTTTAATTGGATTATTTGATTTGTTTCTTTTTAACTTCTTGAGTTCTTTATATTGAGAGACCAAAAGATAAATTAGCAGCTATTATTAAGACCTAAAGTAGGTACCATAAAGAAGTCTAGTAATGCCCTGAGGGGAAGAGCCACCTCACTGCATTCTTTCCCCGCCCACTAGAGATACAGTTGCTAATAAACTGGACCATCCCCCTAGGGAGGGACACCTGGTCATTAACGGTCTGGGAACCTTCCTATAGCCAATCCATTCAAAATGTAGCATTTTGACCAATAGATGCTTGCCAGGCAGGAACCGCCCCTGCCTTGGGCATGCTGGGATGGACCAGAATCTTTAAATCACCCAACTAACCTGGGCGCAGTGCGCTCTGCTCCCACCGTTTCGGCGGTGGGTGTGTGGGCCCAAGCTGCAGCTTGTAATTTACAATAAAAAGAACCTCATGTATTTACAGCGGAGTCTGTTTATTCCTGGTCTTTTGGGGTTCGTGAACTGGGCAGAACAATATATTCTGGGTATTAGCCCTTTGTCATCTCAATGATCTGTCCGATGGTGAGAGAGGTGTCTTGAAGTCTTTTACTTATAATGCATAGGGTTCAAAAGAGGAGATGGGAGAGACAGGTAGAGGCGAGGATAAGGTAGACTACCATGGGTTAGCATAAAGAAGGACCTGTGTCCAGGAGGAATTTACTCTGAGGATCAATATGGCTGGAGAAAAGTATCCCAGATGGAAGGTATGTACAAGTACTTATATTATTTTGGATGCAAAATAGCTCAGATAGGAATGATTGGAGCAAATCGCATGAGATATGAAACTGGAAGATAACAAGGTAGTTTAGGTGGTAAATATCTGCCTAGCTCGAGGTGGAAAAAAAGATGATTAAAAATCTATCAGGTGTCTGTGTCTTTTATTGGTATGGTAGCAGGTTAAATAATAACCACTGTCATAATCTGTGGAATAGTAAACATTAATAGCTTTTTTTATTTTCTACAAAATTCTAGCCCATCCCTGTCCTTCCAACCCTGCTCATATCCACCAACTCCCTCTCAAGTTTAACACTTAGTGTCTGGTATTCAAGGTTTGTTGGGAATATTTAGCAAATGTGTGTAAGTGGGTAATCTTGTCTTTGATCTCTGAAGATATAAAAATCACAGAAAGGAAATGGTTGTAGGCTGAAACAGTTCACATTGTTTAAAGGTGGGAACTTAGTGCAAAGGAGTTCAGAGGGTGCCTCAAAAAACCCAGTTCCCAGGAAAAGCGGATGTCCAATCATCTGTCCAATCACAGAAAAGGCACCCCAAAGACTGGTTTCACAAATTCACTGACTTCCATTATTTACTCTCAAGTAAGCCACCAGCTTACCCTCAGTCACAAGCCACTCAGAATCTTTTAAGATTGTTTTAAAGAACAAGTGTCCAAGAAGATGCTACCCCTGGTGACTTGTTTCACTGTATCTTTCTCAAATGATTATGTTGCTACCAACCTGAAAGATCCTTATATCCTTTTATCCTTATAAAAATCAATAGCAAGAAGTCACAAAAACCCATCCTATAATTAGAAATTATTTTTTCCTAAGTAGTCAAAAATTATCCTTGAGTTTTTGTTGTGACCTTTTAAATGACAGGTTTTTTTTTTTGTTGTTGTTTTTGTCAGCTTTGCATCATTGTGACAAAATATTTTATGAATTAAAAGGAAGAAAGACTTCATTTTGGCTTGTGGTATCATTCCATGGACACTTCAGGCTTGTGGCAGCACAGGATATAATGGTGACAGCATTCACATTCCAACTATTCACATTCCAACAATAAAATAAAAGAATAGGAAGTGGTTAGGGTCTCCATACCCCTATTCTAAATTGCTTTCTGTTGTGATAATCACGAAGATCAAAAGCAAGTAATGAATTAAAGGAAGTTTTTTTTTTTTTATCATATGAGATACAATGCCCTTTTATTATTTGCCCAAAGGTGGCCCTAAGATATTTTTTAGAAGTTTTATTGCCTCTCAATAGGACCCAGTTAAGGCATGCCTCTTCAGCACATAAGTTTTAGTTAGCATCACACAAAAGTATGAAATTGTGTTAGGGACAATAAGGAATTCATTTACAGTTCACTAAAAGGTGTTGCAGTTAGTAAGGTCAGAAGACTATAGGAAGTCAGGAGACTATATTTCAGACCACATAAACTTTTGAAATGCCCTGTGGCCATTTATTTATATGAGAATGTTCACAAAAGAAGTCTTATACATAGAAAATTTGCCGGAGCCAGCCAGCGGAGTCGAACAGTTCTTGAGTCGGGAGTGAGGAGTAAAATTAATAAAATAAACACACAGCACACAGGAAAGTTTTTAAAGGTCCAGACTCTACAGCCACAGCAAAAGGCAGGCTGCTGTAGCAAGCAGTGCAAGCAGCAAGTCTCAAGTCTCTGCCTCCTCCTCTGTCTCCAGCCCTATGACCTCTTTATTTGTGAGGAGTTACTTTTAGCCAGTAAAACATCTTAGAACAATGGGTTAATTTGCACAAGGAGCCTGAGGAAGAGGTGTGACCCTCACAAGCTATCCTACCTGCTGTCACAAAAAAAAAGGAGATGGACTTGCAAGTTCTTCTCTGCCATTAGTAAAGGCCTCCTAAAAGCCATCTCTCCGCCGAGATTTAAATATCAAAACAGGCCGCTGGAGTCACGGCTATGACAAAAATTGACCACAAATCCAACAGCTATATTTGCTTTGTAGAAATTAGAATATAAGTAGCCTATGGAAGGAAAACATTGAAGTTAAATGCATCAGTATATGAAAATACTTAGAGAAGGCAAAATATTATAAAAAAAAAAAAAAACCAAACCCCAGAATTCTACATCTAATGGCTGGTTCATTTTGTCAGGTATTGTGGGTCGTTTTCTGAACCTTTATTTGGGGTCTTTGACATTACTCTGATGAGGTAGTTTTTGTTATATGAGAAACCTACACCTTGAGTCAAATTATTTTAATTGAGGAATATAATGTTAGCAATTCTTGATATGTGCTCTTTGAATGAGGTAGGAAAGGGCTGTTGTAAGGTGGCATTTCAATACACAGTTACCAGAATAAAGATTATGTTATACTGTTTCTTTCCTTGGAGTCTTGTTGCAGAAAGATTATGCATTATGAAATAACTTCAAATTCCTGTTTAGCTTAGGTCTCTGACTTCCAAAAGTTTCTACAAGAAAAGATATGTCGTGTAAATTTTCCCAAGGAAATACATGGAGATGCTGGTATCAATGACAGGCTAAGTGAAAGATCCCATACAAGTCTACTTTCGTGACCAAGTGAGATTGCCAGAATTACAAGTGCATTGGTGTCTTTGGGATTCTGCCTCGCTTATCACCCCAGCATTGGCAGTGACACATAGAAGATAGTTTTCTGTGCAACTTGCAGGCAGTTCCACTAACAATCTCCTTTTCCCTCTGTAATTTTTACTGCCTGTCTAACCTCAGAGCAGAGCCTTGAAAGTCTTGTAAGTTCCTGGTGAGGATTCTTGTAAGTTTTTGTGAGCTTCTTCTCTCCCCCGCCCCCCACTATGTAATAGTTCATAATAAATAGAAATAGCTATAAAACTGCTTTCCCTTGAAAGACTATATCTGAGGAGCAGAACCTTGTCTCCTGGCAAATTTCCATCAAGTTAAGAGAACTGATTTTTAGGATTTGTGGTAGTCCATTCTACTAATCCTAGATACTGAGGATGGTACTAAGACTGGAACACAGGCCAAACTCTGCCAACAGCTTGAACTCTGTGCTTAGTGTCAGAGGTTCTTTGTCACTGTGACATTTGCACAGTAATCCCTGAGAACAAGTAACCTTTCCTAATAGTATTTTACTGACTGTTGCAGCTATGGTCTGTGACATAGAAAAGCTTCCACCCAAATGGGAAACTGTACAAATGACTAGTAACACACATTTTTTTTTTTTTTTGGCTTATTGAGGTGACAGTTGGGTAGTCTATTTGTCATACCTCAACAGCTCCAGAAGTTGAAGGAAATTACTTCCTCTGGGGGAATTATTTCTCAGTCAGATCTGACAGTTAAGTTATACTTCATGAGCTGCTTTAGGAAATGGCTTCCAAAGACATAGTTTATCCAGTTGGATGATCATGTTAGTATTGTTCTGGGTCAGTCTCTGTGTGTTAAAAGACAAATCATCACACTCAATCAGAAAAGGCTGATGAGCTACTTGACCCCATTTTCATATTTCATTAAGAAATTATAGATGCAGCTTTGTTTAATTGATTTGCCTCAATGATTGTTCAACGAATACTGTTTTTCACAAATTTTATTCTTTAAATTCAGAAATGGACAAAGAAGCACCAGTTAAGAGAAGGTCGAGACAGTTCTACAACATCAGCTGAAGCACCAGCTGGATGATTTATTTTTACTTCTTTTCTTTACGAAAGAATGCACTCAAATTGGGGGTGAAAGAGTCAGACTAACTTTGTAACTTAAGTTTCTTTTATATTTGCAAGTTTTAGGCCCATGTTAATGAAAGCCTCTTAGTGCTTCTCCAGAGAACCGAGGAATGTAAAAGTTCCTGACATTAGCCATCTGTGAGGGCAGAGAAAAGGAAGGGAACAAGCAGAGAGCTCTACTAAATGGAGAAAAAAATCACCGGCTGGCACCGGTGAGATGGGCTTTGTTTGGAAACTGGGCCAAATGGCCCCAATTCTTCTCCTGACCTTTGATCCAAAGCCTGTAACCCCCACTCCTCAGAACAGACATGGGATGAGTTAATCACCGTCCCACATTTAACTGTGGATGGCAGGAAATTCCAAACTGACTTGACGATCAGATATTTACGACAGGGCTGACTGGACCTAAGGGTGACCAGAACTGACCAATTATTTTAAAAGTTAAACACTTCATCCAATCCTAAATCGCCAAGAAGTCAACCCCAGGAGATTCCCGCCTTGTGTTTTTTAAAAACCTAAGGTCTTTGTCTCCCGGTGCCACTCCTAGCTGACCAGCAGGGGTGACCCCATTGCACAATGGTCAAGAAGAGTCTCTTGCGTTTTTGCATCGATGGATGATTAGTTTCCTGAGTTCTCTTCATACCTTCTTATATTTAGACTCTTCCTGGGCCTAACAGGGGTGTTGCCCAGCAAATCAGAACTTGCCTAGAATGCAGGAATCCCAAGTTTCATTCCAAGTTCAGAAAATAAAATGCCCAGGAGTGCTCATGCACAATAATACCCAAGGCGTCTGAATAATACATCAGAGAAGTACTGTAGGGCTAAAATGGCCGTAGGCATGGGCTTTTCCTTTTTACTTCCCCAAGCAACACTGACATAACTAGCTCTGTAATGTGTAGTTTTCCTTTTTAGGAAAGATCCACTAGTGAACCACATTATTTCTCTATGATCAAGACAAAAGTTATTTCCCGTCTTCCAAGAGATGGGAAAGTAGCTGGGTTTGGTGACACATGTCTGTAATCCCAGCACTCAGGAAGACAGAGGCAGGTGGATCTCTGTGAGTTCGAGGCCAACCTGGTCTATAAAGTGAGTCCAGGACAGGCAGGGCTTCACAGAGAAACATTGTCTCAAAATAACAAAAACAAACAGACAAACAGAAAAAGAAATGGGAAAGTAATTTGTCTATTAACACCAAACAGACAAAGAATTTTTTTAAATTAGTGTATATTCAGTATATGTTTATTCATATATGCATATATATGAAATATATATATATATACATGTATATATGTTTCATTAGCATTTTTATTGTTTTGGCCATATTTTAAAAATTGAAAGATATATTTGATCCAAACAGAAATTAGAGTTTTGCTTTGCTCCTCCAGTAGATTCCTTTACTTTTCCCACATAGTCTTGCCCAAAATTTTATGTCATGTAGACATGTCCAGAGCAAATATGAAAGAAATATTCACTATTTGTTTTTCTGAGTCTGGCTTAGTTGCCTTAATTTAGTGACTTCTAGTTCCATTCATTTCACACACACACACACACACACACACACACACACACACACACACAAATGCCAATCATTTTATTCTTTATGGCTGAACAAACACCAGTGTGCATATATAACATGCTTTCAACATCCATTCATCTGCTGACAGTCACATAGCCTGGCTCTATAGCTTGGCTATTGTGAATAGGCACGGATACACAAGCATCTCTGTAGTATGGCTACTAGTGTTACTTTAATATATTCCAAGGGTGATGTTAGAGTAGTTTTATTTTTCAATTTTAAAAATACTTCCGTGTTTCCAGGTATGATGGCACATGCCTTTGATCTCAGCACTCAGGAGGCAGAAATAGGCAGATCTCTGAGTACAAGGTCAGCCTGGTCTACATGGTGAGTTCCAGGACAGCCAGGGCTACACAGAGAAAACCTGTTTCAAAACACTGAAAAAAAGAAGGAAGGGGTGAAGGAAGGAAGAAAGGAAAGAAGAAAGACAGACAGAGAGAGGGAGCTCCATGTTGGTTTTTGCAGTTGTTGTATTAGTTTATGTTCTTTTGAGCAGTTCATAAAGATTCCCTTTCTTCCATTTTCTCACCTCTATTGGTCAACATTTGTTTTCTTTCTTTTTTATTGAAAGTAGATTCTTCCCTCATCCAATACATCCCTACCACAGTTTAACCTTCCCCCACTCCTCTGCCCTCCCAACTCCCCTCTGCACCAGATCCACTCCCCATCTGTTCCTCTTCAGAAAAAAAGCAGGCTGCCAAGAGACAACCACCAAACAGGACGTTTGTTTCCTTAATGGCTCGCATTCTGACTGGAGTAAGACAATCTTTTGGCATCTTGGATTTACATTTTCCTGATGACTAAGAATGCTGAACTTTTTTTTTTTTTAATATTCCTATGGCTGTTTATATTTCAGCTCTTGAGATTTTCATTTGTCTGTGTAGCTACTGATTTCTTTTCCAGGTTTTTGAGCCCCTATGTATATGTAGTAATCCTCGGCCAGATGCTTCACGACTATAAGCTAGGCCCATTCTATAGGATCTTCTCTTAGTTAATTGTTTTCTTTTTGGAGCAGCAGAGTTTGACTTTCATGCAATTCTTTTTTCAGTTCTGGATTTTATTTCTTGAGCTATTGGAATCTGTAAGTCCTTACCCATACCTATATGTTGATGAAAACACTTACAATACAATCAATTTTGAATTGATTTTTATACAGGGTAAGTGACAATGTCTGGTGTCATTATTCTGTGAGCAAATACCCAGCTTTTCCAGCATCATTTATCAAAGAGACTGTCTATTCTTCAGCTTATATTTTGGCATCTTGTCAAACATCAGGTGGCTGTAGCTTTCAAGGTTTGTTTCTGGGTCCTCTATTCTCTTCCACTAGCTCATAGGTGTATTTTGCCCCAGTGTCCTGTTGCTTCAGGCATTCAGCTAGTTTGGCTATGTAGTAATCAAGGGTTGTGATACCTCTGGCATTGTTCTGTTTGCTCAGGACTGCTTTGCCTATCCTATGAAGAATGTCATTGGCATTATGGTGTAATTTGTATTGAATCTGTGAATTGCTTTTGATAATAGGGATATTTTCATAACGTTAATTCTGCTATTCTACAAACATGGAAGGTCTTTCCATCTAATACTTTTTTTTCTTAAATATTTAAATTTTTCATTATAGAAGTATTTTACTTCTTTGAGTATGCTTATCCTTAGATATTTTTGAAACTTTTGTGAACAGAATGTGAAAATTTTTTGTCAGATGGGATAGAAACAAGAGTAGTGAGATTCAGGAGATTAAATCAATTGTTACCTTAGAAAGACACAGTAAAGGAATTTCATAAGATCTTAGTCTGTATGCAGATAAATGCTAAGTGTTGTAGAAACTTAATAAGCCTTCTACAGAATAGGAATGTGCAGAAGGAGGCCATAATAATCTCATTGACAACATGTACTGCTCTAACAATAGCTACAACTACTCTCATGTGGAGAGGAAACCACTAGCAGAAGGAACTATCTCCTAGCAATGATAGCTGATTGGCCATGTCAGTCTTCATGTTACTGAATAGCTCCCGATTCATTCCTATGGATTTCATAAACAAAGGTGGTTAGAAATTTATTCACAGAATATTCTGTCAGTAGGAGGACCAGGCTTTGTCTCCTTTGTCTCCTCAAACACAGTTTCAGATTCCCCCGTCCAACTTTAAGTTTCAATTTTATATGAGTTATGCAATTAGTATAAAGCTTGAACCGTTACAAAGAAATATGGGTCTACATTCCACAGTCTCTTATAAATCCCCTTAACTGACTTTTAGTTTGAGAGGAGGACAGTCTGTTACAGAGATGGTTAGGGAATTAAGATTAGTACTTGTTTAGAGACATGAGGCCCTTAAAATCTTTATGAACAAGTCTGCAACATGTGCAGCTTTTGGTTTGGGGAATCCTCTGAGAGGATAACTTAACAGTGAGTCATATGTCTACTTTAGCCTAATAGATCCCTGTGAAAAGGCTGCATCAATTGCTAGAGCTTAGGGAATGTACATGCAATCTTGTGGCTTAATGGTCAGGCACATTGTTGAGTTTCACATATGAATACAAAAGGGTTGGTAAACAGTGTTATTGGCAGAATTAGAAGATTTAATTGTTAAAAAAGTCTGGGGTTTAAAGATACAAGGCAGCTAAGTATTAGTATGTGTAGCTCATAACAGCTAAGTATTAGTATGTGTAGCTCATAAGCATTCAAAAAGTCTCATTCTGCTGCATTTATTTTCTCTCCACTGAGATTAAATGTTTTATGAAAATTACTATAGGAAATAGTAAACCCCAGATTTAAATAATATCTAAAATAGGCTTCTTTCTTCATTTCTGAAATTAATGGGTCCTGTTAAATGTTGAATGAGATCCTCTGTTTTAACTCACCTGGGTTTTTCTAAAATGTTATTTTTAGACTACAGTCTGATAGCATCTATCTAAGTTAAAGCTTGAAGACTGGTTTGAATGTAAATATCTCTCTCCTTTTGGAATAACAAGTTGTGAAGTTAAAGAACTTAAAATATCAGCTACTCTCCAGTGTAGGCCCTATGCTCAGGTGAAGTAGGTCAACCCAAAACAAACTCCATGGTTCTTTTGGTGGACTTTTTGGTCTGTTTCTTGTTGGTTCATTTGTTTCAGAACTTTTTGTCCTTTTAAAATGTTTATTTTTGTTTTGTGAGGTTTTTTTTAAAGAGATGGAGAAAAGGAACTTAAAAGTTGGGTAGACAGAAAGGTGGGAAGGATCTGGAGGAGTTATATGAAACAAATGTAAGTAAAAAATAAAAATTATTCTAACAATTTGTAGGTTGAAAGGGAACTATAACAATCAATGAATTCTTTATTAGGCCCTAACTACAAAGGAAGTGGTTAGGAATTAAAAATGGTTGTAGCTATCTTGAAGCCCCTACTACTAAAAAGTTCCTTTTTCTGGAGAAGAAGAGTATGGAGGCTGTTAGAGAACAGAGCCAATGAAGTCTTGGTCATGACAGTTATGGTCTTGGTAACCTTACAAATTAGTGAGTTGTTAGTGAATTTCAGCAAAATCCCCTTTAGTCAGTCATAGCAATACCATCGAAAAAAGTACCAAAGGATGTGGGTGAAACTATTATTTAAAGTCTACTAGAGAGAAAGTATTAAGCATTTCTTATCAGGAGCCAGTGTAATAAGAGAAGAGTGTTGGTAACATGGGTGTATGTCTTTCTCCATTTGGCAGGGGCGTGGATCTTGGGTGGGATCCTGGAACTCAGCTTCCAGACAGAGAAAGGGGGTTCTGGTTCTCTCAGGGCCAGCTAGAGCACTTTAGGGTGAGGCCCAAGTACACTAAGCCAGGATGTGGTAAAGGTTTTCCAGAGCGTTACAGTTTGTCTTTTGTTTTGTTTTAATATTTTCTCTTTTTAAATTTACTTTTATATTAATTACAGTTTATTCACTTTATATCTCAGCTGTAGCCCCCTCTCTCATTCCCTCCCAATTACAGCCTCCCTCCCTCATCTCCTCCCTGCCCCTCTCCAAGTCCACTAATAGGGGAGGTCCTCCTCCCTTTCCATCTGACCCTAGCTTATCAGGTCTCATCAAGACTGGCTGTATTGTCCTCCTCTGTGGACTGGTAAGGCTGCTCCTCCCTCAGGGGGAGTTGGTCAAAAATCCAACCACTGAGTTCATGTCAGGGGTAGTCCCTGTTCCCCTTACTAAGACACCAACTTGGATACTGAGCTTCCATGGGCTACATCAGAGTAGGAGTTCTAGGTAATATCCATGAATGGTCCTTGTTTGGAGTATCAGTCTCAGAACAGACCCCTGTGCCCAGATATCTTGGCATTGTTGCTCTCCTTGTGGAGCTCCTGTCCTCTTGAGATCTTATTATCTCCCCCTTCTTTCATAAGATTCCCTGCACTCTGCCCAACGTTTGGTTACGAATCTCAGCATCTGTTTTGATACCTTCTGGGTAGCATCTTTCAGAGGCTCTCTGTGGAAGGCTCCTGTCCTGTTTCCTGTTTTCTCCTTCTTCCACTGTCCATCCTGTGGACTGTCAATCCTCTTATAGTTCATCTTTTTTAGCATAAGGTTAATGGTAGCAACGGAGCTCAGGTGTTCCAAAGTCTATGGCGACCAGTGTGTTACAGCTTTAATCAAGCCACTGTGCTGAGCAAGGCAGAGATGTGGACCAAAGCCCAAGCCTTGTCAGACTGCAGTCAAGACACAGGACATTCACAGGGAGGCCCAGGCCCTCTGGGCCCAAGGGTATGCCTGGTGAGATAAGACCTGGTGGAGGATAAATAACAATCACAGAAGTTCTTGAAGTGAGAAAGCATGAAGTTTCCTGACTTTGTTCATGTGAAATCAAAGGCAATATAAGCCCTGGATGGAGGGAGGAATTTTTGAGGGTGAATGTGTTTGATTCGCTGGGGTCAGGGAGTATGGCTACTTAAAGGTCCTATCACAAGAAAGAAAATACAGTAGCTAATTATCCTATGGTGGGGGAATCTCAGAGTACCATTGAAGGCCATTGCTGGACTAAGATCTTTAGCAGGGTGGGGCATTTCTAGGAATTCTTAGATGCTTGCTGGAGTAGTTTCCTTATCAGGGGAAGAGCCTGGCCTGTAACCTGCCCTGAGGGCTATTTGAACTCTGACCTGGAATTGCCCAGATCAGAGCACATGGTTTAGAACCCCACTGATGCAGACAATGCACTCATACACATAAAAATAATAAATAAATAAATAGGCATATTAATGAATAAGTAAATACATAGCATCTGTTAATAGAAAAGGAAAAGAAAGTAAACTGAGTCTATCATCATAGACTGAGTGGAAATGATTGGCTATTTGGAGATGACCACCTTATCCAGCAGTGTCCCACAGATGTGTAACTGAGGCAGACCTCAACCTAAGTCAATCTCTACAGTCTCTCTACTTACCTATAAAAAGATGTGTTACCTAATTCACTGATTTAAAGATATTAAATGAGATGATGTATGTGTTGCTGAAATGGGGATAGCACATAGTACTCTCCCAGTCCTCATGAAAAACAGCTACATGGGATAAGGCTTAACAGAAACCTTTCTGAAAAGTGGTGCTTAAGGGAGACAAGCAGTTTTCCTACACATTTGCAAAGCAAATAGAAGTAGCAAGGGAGATAGTGCTGTGGAGGTACACAAAAGGCATCTAGGATTACCTGGAGGAATGGCTGCTGCAAAGTCAGGTAGGACTCAGAACATGCAGGATAACTAGATCAAAGTAGAAACTAAAACTGTTTCTGCTAATAGCAAGCGGGCAACATTGAAATATTTAAGCCAGGGGGAATAACAGATGGGATGAACATACATATTGGTAAATCATTGGCTTATGGAGTATAACCATGTGAGTTTTACAAAGTTATTTTACTGTAATAAAGAAAACCAAGGGGCTGGTGAGATGGCTCTGGGGGTAAGAGAACATGCTATTCTTGCAGAGGAGCCAGGCTTGGTTCCCAGTGGCCACATGACAGCTCACAGACAGCCATAACTCTAGTTCCAGGAGATGTGATAGCCTGTTCTGACCTCTGTGGGAATCAGGCACACACTTGGTGAATATATACACATGCAGACAATGCACTCATACACATAAAAATAATAAATAAATAAATAAATAAATAAATAAATAAATAAATGGGCATATTAATGAATAAGTAAATACATAGCATCTGTTAATAGAAAAGGAAAAGAAAGTAAACTGAGTAACTGCAGCCATTCAAATCCAGAGCCCTTTGTGGTTGCTGCGGACCTGGCCTTGCTAGTGGAGCTGTTGACTGAAGAATGACAGTGACAGAGCAGTAATAAAACAGTCCTCTGGGAGATGAAACCATATTTCCTGTGCATCAAGTTTTTATCTTCCTGTTGGCAATAAAATAAAATAAAATAAAATAAAATAAAATAAAATAAAATAAAATAAAATAAAATAATTCAACGGCATACTTTGGAAACAGAGACTGTGTAATCTATCTCTTGTATTTCTATGCATGGAGAAAGCCACAAAGTCCCAAGTGATATTTAATTGTCTTTTGCAGCAAATCATTTCTTCTTCTTCCGAGTATTAAATATTTCCTCCAATTACACAGAATTTAGTTGTTTTAAACCTTTCAATTGGCCTTTAGTAGCACTTAATACTTTAATACTATCAGCTCTATCTGTACAAAATAATAAAACCTAAAGTAATTGCTTTAAGTAATTTTTTAATTTTTTTTAAATAAATTACAGTTTATTCATTTTGTATCCCAGCTGTAGCCCCCTTCTTCATTCCCTCCCTATCCCAGCCTTCCTCCCTCATCTCCTCTCTTGCCCCTCCCCAAGTCCACTGATAGGAGAGGTTGTCCTCCCTTTCCATCTGACCCTAGACTATCAGGTCTCATCAGGACTGGCTATATTGTCTTCCTCTATGGCCTGGTAAGGCTGCTCCCCCATCAAGGGGAGATGATCAAAGAGCCAGCCATTGAGTTCATGTCAGAGACAGTCCCTGTTCCCATTACTAGAGAACCCACTTGGACACTGAGATTCCATGGGCTACATCTGTGCAGGAGTTCTAGGTTATATCCATGCATGGTCCTTGGTTGGAGTATCAGTCTCACAAAAGACTCCTGGACCCAGATTTTTTTGGATCTTTTGCTCTTCTTGTGGAGCTCCTGTCCCCTCTAGGTCTTCCTATTTCCCCTTCTTTCATAAGATTCCCTGCACTCTGCCCAAAGTTTGGTTATGAATCTCAGGATATGTTTTGATACCCTGCTGGGTAGTCTTTCAGAGGCCCTCTGTCACAGGCTCCTGTCCTGTTCCCAGTTTTCTCCCTCTTCTGATGTCCAGCCTGTTTGCCTTTCTGAGTGAGGATTGATGATCTTACTCAGAGTCAGCCTCCTTTCTTAGCTCCTTGTTTATCCCATATTCTAAGTCTAATATACACTTGTAAGTGAGTATATACCGTGTGTATCTTTCTGCTTTTGGGATTCAACACTCAGGTTGATCTTTTCCTGTTCCCACCATTTGCATACACATTTCATGATTTGCTTGTTTTTAATTGCTGAGTAGTATTCCATTGTATAAATGTTCCATAATTTCTGTATCCATTCCCCAGTTGAAGGACATCTGGGTTGTCTCCAGATTCTGGCTACAAATGGCCTTAGACCTAAAATGATTTTTTTAATAGCAACTTTTGTATTATATAATGAAAAGCCTTTTAACATAATGTTTTCATTTATTCTTAGAGAATTTCATGCACACACACAATGCATTTTGATCATATTCCCTGACTCATTCCATATCTACCTCTATTTCTTTCTTCTTCCAAATTTTTGTTTCCTTTTTTTAAAAAAAAACCCCACTAACTCTAATAATAAACACATTTTAAATATTCATTTAGTACATATGCACATGTGTATTAGTATGAGTGTGAGTACCTGTGTCATGGCATTTATGTGGAGGTCATTGATGGAGTCAGTTTCTTTCTTCTACCATAGGGTTCTGAAGATGAAATTAGGGCAATAAGACTTGGTGGCAAATGCCCTTTTCTGCTGAGCCAGCCTGTCTTGAGAAATATTAAGAAAGTAGAGAGCAATCTTACCTAGATTTTTAAACTTTGAATGCTTCTATATTATAAAAATATTACATTAAATAGCTTTGAACAGCAACAAAATACTGATTCTCTAATGTTTTAGTCTGTAATGTTTATCACTGTGTGTTTGATGATGTGCAATCTTTGTAAGATATAAAGATGAAACCATTTCCATACAGTATCAAAGCCTTCATCTCCCAAAGTATCAATCAGGTGCATTTTTTCATTGTAAAGCATATATAAGACTTGAAAAATGGCTCAACCAGTAAGGGTGATTGTTGCCAACTCTGACGACCTGAGTTCAATCCCTAGAACCCACATGGTAGAAGAAAAAACTATTACTGAAACTTGTTCTTGGCTTATACATACACACACACATGCACACACACACACACACACACACACAGAGAGAGAATGTAAAATAAAATAGGACATAGCATTCAAAAATATCTACAATTTTATGTTGGAAAAATATACAAATAACTTTAAAATATGTACATAAAAATGAATATATTAGCTACACTAAAAGAAGGTAAAATATTTAATAGAGTCCTATTAAGTGTAAAAAGGATGTTTGAAGTGTAGTAAAAGAAAGCATGGTATATCACTCAACGCAGCATGAGCTTTAAGTTACTTCCCTAATTGATGCAAGAGTAAAAATGTACCTTTCTAGAAATTTCTACAACTTTCAAATCATGTAAAGTTTACATTATAAATAAATTAATCAAACAAATTTTTATATTTTATTTCATGGTCGATATCCCTACTCCTTACCCCAGACACAAATGAAAACTACATACTTAAATAATGTCAATTTTTAGAAAATTTTTATTTTTATTTTTTATTATTTTTATTTTTGTACATGTGGCCATGGATGTATTGTACATGTGTGTGCAGTAACCATGGGGCTCAGAAAGGGCTGTTGGACACCCTAGAGCTGGAGGAACAGGAGGTGGTAAAGCATCTTTGAGGCTGAGAATTGAACTCCAGAATCCTGCAAGGAACCTTCTGGGCCATCTCTCCAGCCTCCTCAAATATAAATTTCATAGAACATTAAGCCAACATAAAGTCTTATGAATAATGTAATTTTCTCTGAAAATTTCTTAGCCTGAGAATTTTTCAGGCTACATGAAAAATTTCTAATTACAAATTCAAGAAAGCCTGCCTCATTCCTACAAGAAACAAAGTTATGGAAATGAAAGTAAACTCATGCATTTACACTGTTATTTATAATTGATGTAAAATTTTCTTATTTGGCGAGAATTATCAGAGCTCATCCTATATCTCAGAATGTGCAGCTGATTGCATCTATAGCTTCAAAGGTGAAGTAGAGCCATTTGCCCTGTATTGGTAAGGCAAGTGTATCTTTGAGTTAGCTGACAATTGGGAACTTGTTTGTTTGTTTGTTTTTACATTTCTATTAATTACAGTTTATTCACTTTGTTTTCCCACTGTAGCTCCCTCCTTCCTCCCCTCCCAATCCCACCCTTCCTCCCTTCTTCCCACCAGTACCTCTCCCCCAGTCCACTGATAAGGGAGGTCCTCCTCCCCTTCCCTCTGATCCTAGTATATCAAGTTTCATCAGGAATGGCTGCCTTGTTTTTTTCTGTGGCCTGGTAAGGCTGCTCCCCCTCCCCTCAGGAGGAGCTGATCAAAAAACAGGCCAATCAGTTCCTGTCAGAGACAGTTCCTGTCCCCATTACTATGAATTCACTTGGACACTGAGCTGCCATGGGCTACCTCTGTGCAGGGGTTCCAGGCCATCTCCATGAGTGGTCCTTGGCTGGAGTATCAGTCTCAGAAAAGACCCCTGCACAGACTGTTTGGATCTGTTGCTCTTCTTGTGGAGCTCCTGTCCTCTCCAGGTCTTACTATTTCCCCCTTCTTTCATAAGATTCTCTGCAATCTGCCCAAAGTTTGGCTATGAGTCTAAGCATCTGCCTCAATACCCTGCAAGGTAGAGCCTTTCAGAGGCCCTCTGTGGTAGGCTCCTGTCCTGTTCCCTGTTTTCTTCCTGCTCAGATGTTCATCCTCTTTGCCTTTCTGAATGGGGATTGAACAACTCTTAAAGAAGGGAGAAAAGTGTACTTTTCCTGTAATTGATGCAGGGCGAGCATTTAATATAAATTACTTCTAATTTTTACAATCACTCTGGAAGCTTAGTACCTTCCTGTATTTAGCAAAACAGATTATTTAAGGCATAAAGTAGTTCAGAAACTTACCTGAGAGCATAGCTAGTGAAAGGCAAAGTGAGTGACAGAGGCCAAGTGTGTCAGGAAAAGCTGCGGCTCATTCCCTTCTCACTAAGAGACTGACAAGATCAAGAGTAGAAAGAACAGGTCTCCAAATCATTGCAAAGAGAAGGGAGCTTCTTTTTGGTAACTGGCATGCTGATGGTCAGTGTTGTTCTCATTAAACACGTGTAGCAACTTGTTTTATCAAACTATGTGATGAAAAAAAGATCAGTTTTTTCTTGCTGAGAAGCAGGAGCTCTTCCTACATTTATCTGGTCTCTGGTTTTGTTCTGAAGATGGATGGTACAAACTTTTTTTTTAAATAAAGATTTATTCATTTATTTTGTATACAGTATTCTGCCTGCGTGTATGCCTGCAGGCCAGAAGAGGGCACCAGATCTCACTATAGATGGTTATGAGCCACCATGTGGTTGCTGGGGATTGAACTCTGGACCTCTGGAAGAATATCCAGTGCTCTTAAACTCTGAGCCATCTCTCCAGCCTGACACAAATGTCTTAAGATCTTCATTTTCTTACATTAATTTTTCTACAAGTTTTCTAAGAGCAGCCATGACTTCCTTATTTCTCAAGCTGTATATCACAGGGTTCAACATGGGTGCCACCACAGCATAGAACAGAGCAACCATCTTCTCCTTGTCCTCGGAGGAGGCAGAACGCGGCCCTAGGTAAGTGAAGATTGTGGCCCCGAAGCACATGCACACCACAGTGAGGTGAGAAGCACAAGTCCCAAAGGCTTTCTGACGTCCCTGAGTAGAGTGAATGTGCAGAATGGCAATGACTATTCGAGTATAAGAGAATAGAACCAGGCAGCAGGGCAGCATGATCACCAGAAACCCTGAAATGGCCACCATGACCTTGTTGAAAGAGATGTCTACACAGGCTAGCCGAAGCACTGCAAGGGTCTCACAGGCGAAGTGATTAATGACATTGTTGCACAGAGGAAGACGGAAGGTGATGACCGTCTCCATCAGTGAATTCAAGAAACCAGCCACCAAGCAAGTGGCAGCCAGCCCCAGGCACAGTCCTCCATCCATAATGACAGTGTAGTGCAATGGGTGGCATACTGCTACATAGCGGTCATAGGACATAGCTCCCAGAAGGAAGAACTCAGAACCACCCATTGCCAAGGAGACATAGAGCTGGAGCACACAGCTCCGGAAAGGGATGAGCTTTTGGGCTGAAACCAAGTGAGCCAACATCTGTGGGGCAATACTGTTCCCATAGCAAAGGTCCACTGTGGACAGGACACTGAGGAAGAAGTACATGGGAGTATGAAGCCTGCTGTCGAGTCTGATGAGGAGAAGAATCAGAGAATTCCCCACAACAGTTATGATGTACATGGCAAGAATCAGGACAAAGAGGAAGACTTGAGTGTCCCAGTCACTGGAAAGCCCCACAAGGATGAACTCTCCCACCCATGTCTGGTTGGCAGATTTCTTACCCATGAATTTCAGGACTGGAAGGGTATTTTTCAAACCATGCTGCAAGCCCACACTTCTGAATTTCAAGGTCATCCACAGGCAAGACCAAGATAAGATGTAATGTTGCTTCTGAAATTAAAAATAAAAGAAGTGAGAACTTGATGATTCAAGTTATGGGAACACCATTTCTCTTTCCAAAAATCTAACATTAAATGGGAAAAAAAATAATTAATTAATTTTAGATTTGAAGTCTTATTTGACTTAGTATTTAGGGGATTGTGCCTCTTTGTGGTAAGAAAGGTTTATGAATAAGTCTCCGAATTCTATCCAGTTTCATTTAACTTTATTGTTAAATGGATTTCTCCTGTAGAGCTATCAGACTAAGCATTATTCAAGTCTCCACAGTAGAATAAGTCCATAAAACTTGAAATATTTTGAGTGATCTTCATATATATTCAGTCACTAAACAATTTGAAGCTTATTTTTTATATCTTTGAGTTTTATAGCATCAAATAGAGGGTCTCTGTTTCACCCATGTCATATCACTGGGGCAGATAATACAATGCAATTCAAAATGTCAAGTTCAGGACAGGTGTTACATAATAGCAAAAAAAAAAAATCCCATATGCCTTCAATGTGGATTTACTGAAGTGTCCAATAATGTCATGTTCCTACTGAATAATATTGTCACCATGGTGACACCATTCATTTCCACTCTAATCAAGCACATACATAATAGTGATATTGCTTACCACTGTCATGGCTCATGCTTGTAATATAAACACTTTGGAGGGCAAGGCAGAAGGATTTCCATGAGTTACATGCCAGCCTGGGTTGTTCACTGAATCCCAGTCATCCTGGGCTACAATGTGAGATACTGTCTAAAAATACAGTAAGAAAAACAAACAAACAAAAAAGGTAGTAGTGTAGCTTGCTAAAGGGTTTGATTTATCAGCTTATTTAGGTTCTGTACAGCAAATGAGAGAACAAGTGAAATGTAAAGTCAGTCAGAACAGAATGGCAAGAACTCCTGCAAAACATCCCTGATAAGGGCTCAAAGTCCAGAATGTCCTGGGAACCTCCTGCAACTCAAAAACAAAAAGAAACAAAATAACCAAATCTTCTTCCCTAGGGTCCTCCTTGTTATTTAGCTTCTTTAGGACAATGGATTGTAGTATGCTTATCCTATATGGCTAGTATCCACTTGTAAATGGGCATATAGCCAATGTGTCTTTCTGCTTCTGGGTTACCTCACTCAGGATGAACTTTCTAGTTCTATCCATTTGACTGCAAATTTCATGATTTCCTTGTTTTTAATTTCTGAGTAGTATTCCATTGCGTAAATGTACCACGATTTCTGTATCCACTCTTCAGTGAAGGGCAAACAGCATAGATATCAGAAGCAGGAGAAGAACAGGAACAGGGTGGGAACAGAGAGCTTCTGAAAGAATCTACCTAGCAGGGTATCGAAGTAGATGCTGAGTTTCATAGTCAAATCTTGGCCAGAATGAAGGGAATCTGTGGAAGAAGGGGGAGATAGAAAGACCCAGAAGGGACAGGAGCTCCACAAGGAGACCAAAAATTCTTGACCCAGGGTGGACTGCAGAGATGGATGCTTCAACCAAGGATCACTCATGGATACGACCTAGACTCCCTGCTCAGATGTAGCCAATAGGCAGCTCATTCTCAATGTGTGTTTCTTAGTAAGTGGAGTAGGGGCTGCCTTCGACATGGACTCAGTGGCAGGCTTTCTGATCACCTCCCCCTGAGGGATGCAGCCTTCCCAGGCCACAGAGGAAAACAATGCAACTAGTCCTGATGAGAACTGATAGGCTAGAAGGAAGAGGAGGAGGACCTCCCCTATCAGTGGACTTAGAGAGGGGAATAGGGGGAGAAGAAGGAAAGAGGGTGGGACTGGGAGGAGATGAGGGAGGATGCTACAGCTGGAATACCAAGTGAATAAACTGTAATAAATAAATTAAATAACTAAAGCTGATAATCAAATGATTACTAGAAAAGTGTGCGCTTTTCTTAGGAGAGAGAGAAATTACAGACAGGACTGTGAGGGTCAGCACCACTGTTAACGAAATGTTAATCACAATGACAGTGAAGCACTACCTCACACTGCTAGCAACTTTTGACTCTGCAAGGAAATGTCCTTCCCATTTGCTCATTTACAGAAAGTGATCCACTACCCACGAATGAAGATCATGTCCCAGAGCTCAAAGAGAGTACACTAGAATGTCTATGCCAACAGCATCTACCAGTCTCTCTGTGGCTACAGAGGGGTGCCTGACATTGCTGTCTCTGTTGGTGGCTTCTACTTTCAGCCTATGAGCTTTTGGAATGCTCATTAGGTATCACATCATTTATAGGTGGTTATGGTACCTAAGATTAATGTTGTTAAAATGGCAACGGTCACTCTTTATAAATTTCTGTTATTCTTTCTCTTTACATTTAAACTTCTTTTTGTTTCACCATATTTTATACAAGATAAAAGATGATTTATTGTAGAATTCTTATACTAGTTATTTTCTCGGTCCTCCTACAAATGCAGGCTGTTGATGTTTGCAGTGTTTTCTTATGAAGATGTGAGTTAATGCCTGCCACTCTAATACTTTTGAGAGATCCATCAACATCTGAAAAAAATACTTTACAAAATACATCTTAATTAAAAAAAAATCATCCATCTTTCCTTGTTTTTTACAAATACCTCCTTTCTCTCAAAATGTGTGTGTGCTGAGGTCTGCTGTTAGGTCTATTTGATGGCAAAGAGAACTTTCCAAAACATTAATTATATCTAACCTGTCTAGGGACATTTTTATATCCTAAACTTTTGAAATGAAAAAAATTAAAATGTATTTCTTTAGTATTGGAATGTTTTCCATTTCCCCTTTTCACTCTCTTTTCCTCATGAGAGAATGGCTGCAAACACCTGCGATTCTGCCATTTTTAATATTTTTTCATTCCCTGTTAAATATAAACACATGAGCATATATTGCTAACAACATGGAAACCCAGTTCAAAAATTATATGGGTCTTGGGACTAAAACTCGTGTCTTCATTCTTGAGGGACAGACACTTTAAGGACAGTCTTCATTATTTTAATATTACCATGACAGATTTTCTATCTTTATCTTTGTGTAAAAATAACCTTCCATTGGATTGGTGTCTTATGCAAAACCAGGTATTATCCTAAAATAGCAAAAGTTCACCTTTCACACATATGAAATCAAGATTTAATAAAAAATTATCTTTCTCCCAAAGTTTAACCACATGTCGCAATAGTAATAGTAATAGAAATAATACTATTTATTAACATACTTACAAGTTAAAATAATCTTGAAATGGTAGGAATAGTTTAAAACATGCACCAACTAAGTAGCACTTTTGACCTACAAAGGTGGGCACAGTTTCCATTGCAGAATGTTGCATTCTGGTCAACCCTTGGTGGGGCAGTTGGAAGAAACATTTTTAGAGAGAAATTTGACTCTATGAGGCTCAAACCCACACAGTCTGGGAACTCCCAAATCACTTCTAAAGAGTGGCTTCCTGACTTGAAGAACTAGAATCTGGCTTCTGAGGACCAACCAGTACTCACAAGGAGACTGTTGTATCAGGCAGCCATACTTTCAGGCTGTGAGTTTCAGCAAACTAGTTTTGCAAGTTATGTTACTAAACATGTTAAAGCAATAAAAAAAATAATCCCGACTTACCTTTGGAGAGCTCAGCAGGCCACCTTATTCCTCTGAATGGTGACAAAGCTGAGAATGTTTGGAATTTGAAGAGAGTGACTTTGGAACAGGTAACTTTCTCAAACTTTAGGAAGAAAATCTCTAGGCGCCAATTATGCTTTGTTTATCAAACATCTCTTCTCCTCCACCCGGCCCCTGTATCTGGCTACTTCTGCACCCTAACACCCTAAGCATTTCAACTTTGCACATAGAAGTTTGCTGTCCTTGTCCCTGGAGCAAGGCAAAGGAACTTGCCAAAACTTAATTTCTCGAGGGATCAACTGTTGTTCTTGAGTGTTTTCACTGTGGATGGTTTAGAGGATGGAAGTATAAGTAATCCTCTACTTCCTCATTCCAGTTCAATCATCTCCTTTCCTTTGTTCAGTAGGTCTAGCTCAAGGAACCCAGGAGGCCATCTAGATGTTCTCTGTGCATAACTTGATGACGTGAGAGTAGACTATGGATCATTTTATTGTCAGCCCTAGTTGTATATTCTTTGTCTGCTCTCTGTGTTCGAGTTTCTACCACCATATCTGTCAACCTGTTTAGAATATTGGGTCCTAGCCTATTCTTTGAGGAAGACATACCATTTTATTACTCAAAAGTTAGAAAGTTAGGTTTCTGAAAATTTAAGAATAGACCAAAAATCTTTTGTGAATATGGTAACTTCTGTGCAGTGAAATCCACAGTACTAAGAAGTTTTAGACCTTCCTCTTCCCAAGAAGAGTGGAAGCTTCCATGAGTAGGAACTGCTGTTTCATCCTCTGTTCTGACATCTGGTTTCTTCTCTATCAAAGTGAGAACAAGACCATCCTCTCTTGGCCAGTGATCCAACAATCATGTTCTGAGTCTTCACAAGATCTGCACAGGGAGAGATCATCGCACTAGTGTTGGATTTGAAGAAAGAGAATAGCTGTGCTTGTTAGTCAGCTTAGAGTCATGAAAAGAGAAATAAGGAGAATAGGCCAAAGGGAAAGGAAAAAGATGTGGGCAGGATAGAGAAAAAAAAATGCCTCCATAGTTCCAAAGTATCCTTGACATCTCTCCAAAAATGCCTTTAACTGTTTTATAATTCTGTTTTCTTGTGTGAATTTATCAGCTCACTTTTTATTCTTATACCAAAATGTAGTGATTATAGAAGGAAAAACTCCAGCTGTACAGTTAACAAAGTCATCAGTTGACAAAGGGAACTCATGAACTTCCAAAGATTCTGTGCAGAAAAGCAAACCATTAATCAAGTAAAATGAGAACCTAAAAGGTGGGAGTAAAATAATTGCTAGCTATATATTGCATATAGTATTACTCATGGGAATATACAAAGAATTTAAAAAGTAAATAAGAAATTAAAGAATGTAATAAGAAAATAGGTTCATATAATCAACAGGTAGTCTTCAAAGGATGGAATACAAATAGCCAATAAACACACACACACAAAATGGTCAGCTTCTTCATCCATCAGAGAAAGAGAGAACAAAGCTACATTGGTAATATATCTCACCCTCACTATAATAACAGTCATTAAAATAGGTATACACCTCCAGAATATCCTTTGCTGTAGAGGACTGTTTTAGCTATTCTGTGTTTCTTGTTATTCCATATGAAGTTGTATAGAAGGAACTTACACAGGTGATAGGAATTGTGATAATGAGGACACTATGAAACTAGAGGTTTCTCAAAACAAACAGTGAAAGATACCCCATATGACATACATATATCACTTCTGGATATTTTGCAAGGAGAATCCAAGTCAACATTATCACAGGGAAACTTGCACACCGATGTTTATTGTAGCACCATCTATAATCATTAAGCTATGGAATCAACCTAAGTGTTCATCAACAGAGACATAGACAATGAGAATGTGATATGTATGAAGAATGTAACTTTTCACCCATTAAATGTTCCTACCATTTGCAGGAAAGTGGATGCAACAGGAGTTTGCCATATTTGTAAATTAACCCAGAAGGCCAGTCTCAGAAGGACAAATGTTGTACCTTTTCTATTGTATGTGGCTCCTAGAATTTATACAAATATATAGCATCATGTATGTGTATAGATGATGTAGATGTAGAGGTAAAACTGCCTAAAGGATAAGGGGGACAAAAGAACAGGGATAAGGGACAGGTGAGTATATGCTTGATATACTAGTTTTTGTTTAAAGCTTATTTAAAAACAATGAACAAAAATCGTATGTGATTCTTGTTTAATAGAGGCAACAGACATTCCTGGGGGAGGGAGACCATACCTCTGTTAGCAATACTGCATGGCTAAGGACTGATTAGAAGGGCAGCAGGTGGGAGGGCAGGGTAAGGAGGGAATATGGAATGGCTAAGTTATACTAAGGGCTCTTTTAAAGATTTGTGTGGGAAACAACTACTATAGAAACTTCCTAAAATATACACATATACCAATAAAAGTGAAATTACCCTACAAGGAAAGACAGGACCCAACTATATGCTTCACACTAGCCTTGACTTATGACTTTCTTCTTGTCTATACTGTAAAACTTCATGAAATAGTTTCCATATTAGAACATATTATTTAGCCTAACATAAATTTATATATCTGGTCTGTGGTCACTCATATTTAGTTAAGAAATTAATTATATCTTACTCCATCTAATATGAGAACTGGGCTTTCCATCAACCATAGCTTTTCTTTCATAAAAAAAATTAAATCAGACAAGAGTGGTGGCACAGACCTGTAATCCCAGCACTCAGGGAGATAGAGGCAGGCAAATCTCTGTGAGTTCAAGGTCAACTTGGTCTACAGAACAAGTTCAGCACAGCAAGTCTACACAGAGATACACTGTCTTGAAAAACCAAAGCATCCTACCGACCCCCCCAAATTTAAGTCAAATAAATTCAATAGATTTAAAAACAAAAAAATTAAAAACGGGATCAATAAGATCTCCAGAGAAAAACAGTGCTTGCCACACAGCACTAACAACTGGAGCTCAATCCCTGGACCCCACAGGAAGCAGATGCTGTAGCTTGCACCTGTAACCCAGACACTTCTACACAGAGATGGGAGACAGAGACAGAGCACCTCACTGAAGCTCAGGGACCAACAGGCCTGGGGTGGTGCAGACTGGTGGAAACAACAATAGAGAGCCTATTGAAACAAGGTGGATAAAGAGAATCAGCTCCCCAAAGTTGTCTGCTAACCTCTGCGTACATGATGTAATATCCTCATGTACACAAACACACTTACATTCACACACATGAATATACACAGCATTAGGATTTCTGTTGGCTTGAATTTACATAAACATTTGTGGAAACCTGACTTTTATAATATCATTTGTTCTTTATCCAAAACAGATACTTCTATTTTGGTTATATCTTACTTGATGTCTTTCTTGAAATTAGGGTTTTCTCACTATAGTCTCACACCTGTATCATTAGAATTCTTTCTTGGTTCTTTTATAGTTCATGCCATTATTGTAAATGAAAATTCGTTGTTAGTATTTTTAATTCACTAATGATAGAGTACGGAAATACTATTGATTATTATTATCCTGTGATACCACCTTGATTTGCATCATCAACATTCTTTATCAAATATCTTGGTTTTCCTAAAATATGTAAGATTGAAAGTCATTCTCTATGGCAGAGACATTTTCAGTGTGTGAAAGTAAGTCTATACATATTAGTTAACAGTAGTAAAAATGAAATAACCTCATACCTTTTAGTCTTATAAAAGTTCAAAACAAATATCTATTCACTTTGTATCCAAGCTATAGACCCCTCCCTCATTCCCTCCCAATGCCCCTCTCCCCCTCATCTCCTCTTATGCCCTTCCTGAAGTTCACTGATAGGCCTCCTTCCCTTCCCTCTGACTCTTAGACTATCAGGTCTCATGCATTATTTTCCTTTGTGGCCTGGTAAGTCTGCTCCCCCATCAGGGGGAGGTGATCAAAAAGCCAGGCATTGAGATCATGTCAGAAACAGTCCCTGTTCCTCTGACTAGGGTTCCCACTTGGACACTGAGCTGCCATGGGCTACATCTGAGCAGGGGTTCTAGGTTATTTCCATGAATGGTCCTTGGTTGGAGTATCAGTCTCAAAAAAGACCCCTGTGCCCAGATTTCTTTTGGTTCTGTTGCTCTCCTTGTTGAGCTCTTGTTTCCTCCAGGAATTTCTAACTCCCCCATATTTCATAAGATTCCTTGTACTCTTCCCAGTGTTTGGCTATGAGTGTCAGCATCTGCTTTAATACCTTGCTCGGTTGAGTCTTTCAGAAGCCTTCTTGTGGTAGACTCCTTTTCCCTGTTATCTCCCTCTTTCAATGTCCATCCTGTTTGCATTACTGAGTGAGGATCATCTTACCCATCTTACTCCTTCCTGTTTAGCTTCTTTAGGTGTACAAGTTTTAGTATGTTTATCCTATATTATATGTCTAATATCTACTTATGAGCAAAATGAATAAACTGTAGTTAATAAACATTAAATTAATTTTAAAAATTAATAAAAATTTAAAATAAATAAATACATAAACAAACAAAAGAAATTTTTAGAATACTTTTTTTAATTTTTATTAAATACACTTTATTCACTTTTTATCCCCCATAAACCCCACCCACCTCCCCTCCCATTCCCACTTTTCCTCCCCCTTCTCCATGCATGCCCCTCAACAAGTTGGCTGATAGGGGAGATCTTCCTCTCCTTCCTTCTGATCTTAGTCTATCAGATCTCATCAGGAGTGGCTGCATTGTCATCTTCTGTAGCCTGGTAAGGCTGCTTACCCCTCAGGGGGAGGTGTTCAAAGAGCAGGCCAATAATTTCATGTCAGAGACAGTCCCTGTTCCCATTACTATGGAAACCACTTGGACACTAAACTGCCATGGGCTACATCTGTGCAGGGGTTCTAGGTTATCTCCATGCCTGGTGCTTGGTTGGAGTATGAGTCTCTGGAAAGACCGCTGTGTTCAAATATTTTGGTTCTGTTGCTCTACTTGTGGAGCTCCTGTCCTCACCAGATCTTACTATTTCCCACTTCTTTCGTAAGATTCTATGCACTCTGCCCAATAGTTGGCCATAAGTCTCAGCATTTGCTTTGATTGTCTGCAGGGCAGAGCCTTTCAGAGGCCCTCTGTGGCAGGTTCCTAACTTGTTTCCTGTTTTCTTCTTCTTCTGATGTCAATCCTCTTTGCCTTTCAGGATGGAGATTGAACATATTAGCCAGAGTCCTCCCTCTTGTTTAGTCTCTTTAAGTGTACAGATTTTAGTAGGTTTATCCTATATTTTATGTCTATATGAGTGAGTACGTACCCTGTGTGTTTTTCTGCTTCTGAATGATATCTGAGTGGTATCTTCTGAATGGTATCTGAGTGATACCTCACTCAGGATGATCCTTTCCAGTTCCCACCATTTACTGCAAATTTCATGATTTCCTTGTTTTTCACTGCTGAGTAATATTCTATTGTTTGGATGTATCACAATTTCTGTATCCATTCTTCAGTTGAGGGGCATCTGGGTTGTTTCCAGCTTCTGGCTATTACAAATGAAGCTGCTACAAACATGGTTGAGCAAATGTCCTTATTGTGTACTTGAGCCTCTTTTGGATATATGCCTAGGAGTGGTATAGCTGGATCTTGAGGAAGCACTATTCCTAGTTGTCTGAGAAAGTACCAGATTGATTTCCAAAGTGGTTGTACAAGTTTACATTCCCACCAGCAATGGAGAAAGGTTCCCCTTTCTCTACAACCTCTCCAGCATGTGTTGTCACTTGAGTTTTTTATCTTAGCCATTCTGATGGGTATCAGGTGAAATCTCAGGGTCGTTTTGATTTGCATCTCTCTGAAGGCTAAAGAAGTTGAACATCTCTTTAAGTGTTACTCTGCCATTCTGTATTCCTCTACTGAGAATTCTGTTTAGCTCTGTACCCCATTTTTTGATCAGATTCCTTGATTTGTTGCTTTTTAACTTCTTGAGTTCTTTATAGATTCTGGATATTAGCCTTCTGTCAGATATAGGGTTGGTGAAGATCCTTTCCCAGTCTGTAGGTTGACCTTATGTTCTGATGAGAGTGTCTTTTGCTTTACAGAAGCTTTTCAGTTTTGTGAGGTCCCATTTATTGATTGTTGCTCTGAGAGCCTGTGCTGTTTGTGTTCTGTTCAGGAAGTTGTCTACTGTGTCAATGAGTTCTAGGCTTTTCCTCAATTTTTCTTCTAACTGATTTAGAGTATCTGGTTTTATGTCTTTGATCCACTTGTACTTTAGTTTTGTACAGGGTGATTAATATGGATCTATTTTCATTTTACTGCATGTAGACATCCAGTTGAACCAGCACCATTTGTTGAAGATGCTCTCTTTTCTCCATTGAATGGTTTTGGCTTCTTTGTCAAAAATCAAGTATCCATAGGTGTGTGGGTTTATTTCTGGGTCTTCTATTTGGTTCCATTGATCCACTATTCTGTTTCTATGCCAATACCATGCTGTTTTTATTACTATTGCTCTATAGTACAGCTTGAGATGAGGGATGGAGATGTCTCCAGATGATCTGTTTTTGTACAGGACCATTTTGGAAATTCTGGGTTTTTTGTTTCTCCATATGAAGGTGATAATTTTTCTCTCAAGGTCTATAAAGAATTGTGTTGGTATTTTTATGGGAATTGCATTGAATCTGTAGATTGCTTTTGGCAGAATAGCCATTTCTCTGTTAATCCTACAGATTCATTAGCATGGGAGATCTTTCCATCCTCAGATATCTTCTTCAATTTCTCTCTTCAGAGACTTGAAGTTTTTTTTATACTGGTCTTTCACTTGCTTGATTAGAGTCACTCCAGGTTCTTTATGTTATTAGTATCTATTGTGAAGGGTGTTGTTTCCCTAATTTCTTTCTCGGCCCTTTTGTCTTTGGAATACAGGAGGGCTTCTGAGTTTTTGAGTTAATTTTATATCCAGCCACTTTACTGAAGGTGTTTATCAGCTGAAGAAGTTCTCTGGTTGAATTTTGGGGTCACTGTTGTATACTATCATATCATCTGCGAATATTGAAATTTTGACCTCTTCTGTTCCAATTTGTATTCCCTTGATTTCCTTTAGTTGTCTTACTACTCTAGCTAGGACTTCAAGTACTAAATTGAAGAGATATAGAGAGAGTGGGCAGCCTTGTCTTGTCCCTGATTTCAGTGGGATTGGTTTGAGTTTTTCTCCATTGAATTTGATGTTGGCTTTAGGCTTGCTGTATATTGCTTTTACTATGTTTAGGTACTTGCCTTGTACCCTGATCTCTCCAAGACTTTAAACATGAATGGGTGTTGGATTTTGTCAAATGCTTTTTCGGCATCTAAGGAGATGATCATGTGGTTTTTCTCCTTTAGATTGTTTATATGGTGGACTACATTGATGGATTTCCATATATTGAACCACCCCTGCATGCCTGGGATGAAGCCTACTTGGTCATGGTGGAAGATATCTTTGAAGTGTTCTTGGATTCGGTTTGCAAGTATTTTACTGAGTATTTTTGCATCAGTGTTCATAAAAGAAATAGGTTTGAAGTTCTCCTTTTTTGTTGTATCTGTGTGGTTTAGGTATCAGGTTGACTATAGCTTCACAGAATGAGTTTGGTGATTTTCCTTCTGTTTCTATTTTGTGGAATAGTTTGAGGAGTATTGGTGTTAGCACTTCTTTGAAGGTCTGGTTGAACTCTGGGCTGAAAGCATCTGGCCCAGGGCTTTTTTTTGAAAGCAAGACTGTTGATGACTGCTTCAATTTCCTTGGGGGATATAGGGTTATTCAGTCTTTCTACCTAATCTTGACTTAATTTTAGTAGATGGACACTATCAAAAAATTGTACATTTCATTTATATCTTCAAATTTTGTGCCATATAGGCTTTTGTATTATGACTTAATGATTATTTGGATTTCATCAATATCTGTAGTTATGTCCCCCTTCTCATTTCTGATTTTACTGATTTGGATATATTCTCTCTGCCATTTAGTTAGTTTAGCTAAGGGTTTTTCTATCTTGTTGATTCTCTCAAAGAACCAGCTTTTTGTTTCATTGATTCTTTGAATAGTTTTATTTGTTTCTAATTGATTGATTTCAGCCCTGAGTTTATTTCCAGCTGTCTGCTCCTCTTGGGTGTATCTGCTTCTTTTTTTCTAGGGTTTTCAGTTGTGCCATTAAGTTGATTGTATGTGATGTTACAAATTCTTGAAGGCACTTAGTGCTATGAATTTTCCTTTGAGCACTGCTTTCAATGTGTCCCATGAATTTTCTTATGTAGTGCCTTCATTTTCATTGAATTCTAGGAAGTCTTTAATTTCTTTCTTTATTTCTTCATTGACCCAGCTGTCATTGAGTATCAAGTTGTTCAGTTTCCATGTGCATATAGGCTTTTTTAATTTCAGTTGTTGCTGAGGTCCAGCTTTTAGTCCATGGTGGTTGTATAGAATACAGGGGATCATTTCAATCTTCTTATATATGTTGAGGCTTGCTTTGTGACCAACTGTATGGTCTATTTTGGAGAAGGTTCCATGTGGTGCTGAAAAGAAGGTGTACTCTTTTGAGTTTGGGTGAAAATATCTGTAGATGTCTATTAGGTCCATTTGAATTAAGGACTCTGTAAGTGCCTTTATTTCCCTATTTGGTTTCTGTCTAGTTGATCTGTCCCTTGGTAAGAGTAGGGTGTTGACGTCTCCCACTATTAAGGTATTGAGATCGATGTGTGATTTAAGCTTTAATAATGTTTCATTTAAGAATGTAGGCGCTCTTGTATTTGAGGCATAGATGTTCAGAACTGTGATGTCCTTTTGGTGGATTTTTCCTTTGATGAGAATGTAGTGCCCCTCCTTATCTTTTTTGATAATTTTGGTTGAAAGTCTATTTTATTAGATATTAGGATAGCTACTCCAGCTTGTTTTCTGGGCCATTTTCTTGAAAACCATTTTTTCCATCCCTTTACTCTGAGGTAGTGTTTATCTTTGTTGCACAGATGTGTTTCTTGGATGCAACAAAATGTTGGATCTTTTTCTTGCAGCCATTCTGTTAGTCTGTGTCTTTTTATTGGAGAGTTGAGTCCATTGATGTTGAGAGCTACTAGTGACCAATGAATGTTACTTTCTTTTGAGGTGGGGTTGGTGGTGTTGCTGTGTTTCATTGTTTGTATTCTTTTGATTTTGTTGTTGTTGTTGTGTAGTTATCTATATTCTATGTTTCCTTGGATGTAGTTGTTTTTGCTGGGTTGGAATTTCCATTCTAGTAACTTCTGTAGGGCTGGGTTACTGCATAGATATTAATTAAATTTGGTTTTGTGGTGGAATATTTTGAATTTTCCATCTATGTTGATTGAAAGTTTTGCTGAGTATAGTAGTCTGGGTTGGCATTTGTTGTCCCTTATGGTCTGAATGTTTTCTACCCAGACCCTTCTGGCTTTCATAGTTTCTGTTGAGAAATCTGGTGTGACTGATAGATCTACCTTCATATGTTACTTGGCCTTTTTCCCTTGCTGCTTTTAATATTTTTTCTTTGTTCTGTAGGTTCAGTGTTTTGACTATGACGTGACATGAAGAATTTCTTTTCTGGTCTAGTCTATTGGTGTTCTGTAGGCCTCTTGTGTGTTTATGGACATCTCTTTCTTTAAGTTGGGAAAATTTTCTTCTATAATATTCTTGAAAATATTTTTCTGGACCTTAGAGCCTGATGTCTTCTTTTTCATCTACTCCTATTATTTTTAGATTTTGATTTTCATGGTGTCCTGGATTTTTTGCATGTTTTGTGTTTGGTACTTTCCTGATTTTAATTTTTTCTTTGAGAGACATATCAATTTCTGCAAGTGTATCTTCAGAACCTGAGATTCTTTCTTCCATCTCTTATATTCTGTTGGTGATGCTTACTTTTGTAGTTCCTGATCTTTTCTCTATGTTCTCCAGCTCCAGGTTTTTCTCTGTTTGTGTATTCTTTATTGATTCTAATTCTGTTTTCATGTCTTGCACCATTTCCTTCATCTGTTTGAGTGTGGAGTTCTGATTTTCAATGATGGCTTCATTTTTTGGTTCATTTCCTTTCTATATGTTGCTAATTGTGCCTCTACTTGTTTGGCTGTATTTGCCTGTATTTCTTTGAGAGCTTTGTTCATTTCTTCTTTATTTGCCTCAATTTGTGTGGCTATTTCTCTGAGAGATTTGTTCATTTCCTCTTTTTGAGCTGCTAATAGCTGGAAAAGCATAGAATGTAAAGTCATTTTCTTGTGTATCTAGTGAATTGAAGTGTCCATTGATTTGAGGGGGTTGCTGGGGAAGCCATGATGTCCTGATTTTTGTTGGTTGTGTTCCTAAGTCAGCCTCTGGCCATCTGCTTAACTGTAATCCTTACTGTTTGTTCCTGGAGTGTGTACTTCAGGCTAGGACCATCTCTGTCTGTCTTCTGGTCTTCTGGATGGTTTTTCAGGAATATGAGAGAGGTTCACTGGTTTGGGATTGTGCATTGTGGTTTCAGGTTTACCTAAGTGAGCAATGTGACATTGTTGCTATTTGCGGGTGCTTTTAGCCGGCACAGTGTGCATGCATGGATTCCGTGAATATTGCAGTGGTCTACAGGCCATTGGTATGCAGTTCGGTCTAGGATCCAGGAATTTTTTGCCTGGAATTCACTGGTAGCCCTGCAGAGCAGAGGCTGCAGTGTTGGTATCGCTGCGGACTGGGAGCTCTGGGCTGTGGCAGAACCAGCAGTGTGCCTCTCTATCATTCTGCTCCACCAGGACAGGCTTACGGTGGCAATCTCAGGGGAGTGTCCAAAAGGGTTGGGTATTCTAAGACCCAGATCTTGAGCTGGGCTTTTTTTTTTTTTTTTTTTGAGCTGTGCTGTCACAGAGGCTGGGGCATGGGAGGTGTGGTCTGTGGTGGATTCTGCTGGCTGCCTCCTGCCTTCTTCAAAGAAGGAGTAGGGAGTTGAAGATGGGGAAGTGTGTAGGGATTAAGTCTCAAGTGGAGTCTGCTGGTGACCTGATTCTAGATATACTCACTTCATGGTTAGTCTCTTTCTCCCTGGAAGCCTCGATAACTCTGTTCTGGGTTCAGTAGCCCCTTCACTCACCAATTTCGGCCTTTCAAGAACTTTGTCCCTCCGATAAGGTACACGCTAGCCGTCACCATCTTGATACTAAATATTCTTCTTAACATGGATTAACTCTATTAATTCTGCTCAAAACATGATTGAAGCCTGGCTAGGACATTGACAAAATTCTCTTAGTTTTGAAAAACACATGTAGTCGTGTAACACCACCATATTTAAGATCTAGAAAAGTTTTATCAATCCAATCATAGCCCTGTACACTTTTAAACTGTGCCAATCCTTTGGAAGTCAGTTGCTAGCTGACCGGCTAGCTAACCTGACTTCCCAAAGGGTTAGATTCTAATCTCTCCACATTTTATCATTGCATAACACCACAGGATTAAAATTGAATAGTAGAGTCTGAATTCTTTCCGTCACATAATTCATTTAAGATATAGTTATGTTGTTTAATGTTATAGTCATCTGTTCTTTTCATCAGTGTATAATATTCTATTTTACTAACATGCAATTTTTGCATACTAATATTATACATTTCAACTATTACTCTTGGTCAATTATAAACAAACATCCTTTCTGTTGAGTTCTGAGAATTCGTTAGATGTTTTGACATAAATTTTTTATAAGTCACTTGATTTGTAAATATATTCACTCAATATGTGTTTTTTTCATCATATTAACGATGTCTTTAATTTAGTAGTCTTAATTTTGAAGAAATTAATCTAATTAAATTTTTATTGTAGAACATGAGTTTTATGTCCTATAAGGGAAATAAGGTCAGATTTTATCAGCATTTAAGTCTGTAGTTCAGCACATTTAGGCCTCTCGTCCATTATGGTCTAGATCTCATGCACTCTGAGGTAACTTATACATCTTGTTCAAAGTCTGAATCTAGGACTTTTGCTTACAAATGGACATCGTGCTATTAACTACTATTGGTTAGGAACCTTTTGTCCATTGCATCTTTTCAAGCTTCTGAAAGGCAATACTTCCCTGGAAGAAGCTTACTCAAATTATCTGCATAAATCTCATACTATGAAGTCATTTATCATGTTCTGTCTACTCTTTGAAATAATAAAAAATTTAAATTAACATTTGAAATTAATAAAACACTGGTGTGGCTTTTATAGATGCTTCTGGAAGGAAGTTTTTAAAATTTCTAGTCAGGTACCTAACATGACACCTTTGTCTCAGATGAAAGACCATGTCCTGTACTGAGCATATAAGGGACTGCAAAATGAATCGTGGTTTCTAGTGCAAGGAAACTGTGACACTGGTTATATTTGACTTTGTTGCTGCTTATTTAATTGAGAGCTAAAAGTTTGTCTCATTCATCAGAATTTATGTCTCTGGGAAAAAATACCTGACACAAACAACTGAAGAGAAAGATTTATTTTTAGATTTCCATTTCATATATATCAGTCTATAATATTTCTTTACATTGATTCTAGACCAGTGACATAAAACATCATTCATAGGAGCATGTGAAGAAAGAGGCTGTTTACCTCATTTCAGTCAAGAAGCACAGACAGTTAGGAGACCTGACTGGAAATCAGTCATGCCTATAGTTACCTACTTTCTCTAGTAAGGTCCAAAGTTTCTAACTTACAAAGACATGGTCAGAATCCTGTGACCAAGCAGAGTCCTGTGAAATGACCCTGTGGGTCATTTCAAATGTGAACAATAAAAGACTCACTGAAGACTTTATACCAAACATTTATGAATTTGGTAGTGTTAAGATAAAATGTTACCCTGAGAGGTGAATATGAGATGACAAAAGAGTGAATTGTTCAAGGAAACCTCCCACTATCTCCTATTAGAAACTTTAAGGTACTTTTCTTCTTAGTTTATGTTTCAGTAAGTCTGGATTGGACAAAACCTCTCAAATCATAAATGCATTCTATTACAGGTGGTTATGAACAAAATATTCAAAGGGTAGATGTCATAGAATTAATAATGTAAAAACAATCCATTTGAGGAATGTTTTACAGTATTGAGTTGTGGAGGTTGAACAAGAAAGATTTCCCCATATACTTTAATGTAAAACTGATACAGAATACTGTGAATGCCATACTGAAAGGTTGGACTTTTTGTCTTCTGTCTGCAGATGAGTAGAGAAAAACAGTAGGACTTGGCATCTGTTTTCTATAGTTAACAGTCTCAACCTTTAGGAGCTGGCTGTTGAAAAAAAAATCAACAAATTATATCAGTTCTATGGGAGTTTCAAAAGGAGATGAATGAGGAGAGCCTCTACTTTACTTTCAAAGACATGGCCTCATGACACCAGAAGCCATGTTGAAATGATTGCATAAGACACTCGCAAGGTTATCGTTTCTGTATTTTCTTGGGGCATCAGTTATTTTTCTTGGTGCTGTCACCAAATACTGGAAAAGGAGTAACTTAATGGAGGAAGAGGAATATTTGGTTTACAGTTTAAGAAGGGATACAGTCTAACATGACAAAGAAATACTGGCATAAGGAGCATGAGACAGCAGTGTCACATGACATCTGCAGTGAGGACAAGGAAAAGAGACAGAAAGTATGTCAATGTGATGAGACCTGAAGGCCTTCCCTTATTGACCCACACTCTTCTCCTAATTTTACAACTTTCCAAAACAGAACTACAAACTGAAAACAGAGTGTTCAAGTACAGCTCTAGGAAGGACATTTTATATTCAGACCACAACACTCTGTCTTTTATAATGTGAAGTGCATTATCTATAACTTCAGAAGTCCACAAGGTCTTCAACAATCTCACCACAGTTAAAAAGTCCAATGTCTCTTCTCAGATTCAGGGTGATTTCAATGTGAGCTTCTGTCTGAAAAAGAAAGTTACCTAATTGTAACATACAAAGGCATAAATTAAACACATTAAAAAAGGGAAGGGTGGAGGCATAACAAGGATAGACCAAAATCCACCAGGTCAAACACCAAATCCTGTAGCTCCACAGGTAGCATCTAAGGCTCATGAAGAAGTCATCTAAAATCTGGAAGGCTTGAAGACCATGCCCTTCTAGGTCTGCTGCCTGATCCAGTTCCAGTCTATGCTTGTGGCTTTTCTTAGTAGATGCCCTATGGTCCTATTATCCCCAGCATTATGGGTTCTCCATTTCCATTTAGACTTCACCTTCACAGCTTCACATAATTCATTTTTCGGGGACTGCAAATCTGCCACACATCGCCTGGCTTCAGGGAGTCTCTGGTACCTTGGTGGAAGCTTCCATGAGTCCTTTATCATGGCATCTTTAATACCTACAAACCAGTATTGTGTGGTTGATGCTGCCAAGTTTAGAGGCCACTTCAAAATTCATCTGGATGCCTTGGGTAGCACCTATAGCTGCCTCTGTATTCTTTGACAGGTGAATCTTTAAAAACACCTTCTTTGATAGTTGTTTTTGAATGGGGAGTTTTGGCAGTCTCTGTTCAGGCTCTCTCATTTCCTTTTCTTTTTTCTCATTTTAATTTTTTTTTAATTTTTATTAATTACAGTTTATTCACTTTGTATCCCATCTGTAGCCCCCTTCCTTGTTCCCTCCCAATCCCACTCTCCCTCTTCTCCTCCCATGCCCCTCCCCAATTCCACTGATAGGGGAGGTCCTCCTTCCCTTCCAGTTGACCCTATCCTATCAGGTCTCATTAGGCCTGGCTACATTGACTTCCTTGTGGTCTGATAAGGCTGCTCTTCCCTTAGGGGGAAATGATCAAAGAGCCAGCCCATGAGTTCATGTCAGAGACAAGGCTTTCTCATTTCAAATACATTTAAATTATCACAAGATGGTACTTTATGTAGGTGGGATCTTTTCCTCAGGTACCTTTCCTATTTTCCAGTGAAGAGCATGAGGTTTCTCTTTAATTAGATATATTACATCAACATTATCATCTACTCTTGCATCTGCCTTGATGGCAGCTGTCAGTTCACTCATGCTATTCTTTACCCCTCCCTGCATATGTTTCTGCTGTACTTGTTACTCTCTCACTGGAGAGAGGAGTGACAGTAGCTGAGAAACAGCCTTGATACTAACTTTTCTTAGGATTTCTTCCACCAGGAAAATTTTTTTTAATTCATCCTCATACAAGTTTGTTGTAGGAGACTATTAATATTTACTACTGATTTATCTTCTGGTAAAGCTTGCTGTTAATCCTAATCACCACACAGGCTGGGTTTATTTAGTTAACCTAGAACACAATGCTGGGCAATAGTTACTCCATCCTAAACCTCTAAGCCCTCATAGTTTCCTAACATTTAGATTTCCCACATTATACTTGCTTTTAGTGATATCATAGGTCCAGTCCATCTCTCCACGTAGTTCCAAGATCTTTCCTCCAGCTCCTCTCTAAGCTCTCTTCTCGCCCCTTCTCCTCCCACTCATTTCCTGCCCTCTGGGTCCTCAACTCTTTCCTGTCCTCAGGCTCCTCCTTTTGCACAACACTGTGGCTAATTGTTTTATTTTGGCCTGTTTACACACAGTGGAGACAGGATGCTTAGAGTAAGTATCACAATGCAATATTCAGATTGAAACAAGAGAGTGGTGTGGGGGGAGAAATCAGCATTTGAATCAACAAGGGTAAAGTATTACGTTTCAAAAGAATATTATACCAACAATTCCCCCTTAAGTCCAATAAAAGTCTCCTTTTCTTTCAATACAATAATAATTATGAAATTATGAAAACTGTTAGGTAAAATCTACATGTGTAATGTCCAGTCCATGTGTATTTAGCAACTTAATATAAAGTTATCTGATTATCCTCTCTATCTTGACAAGTTAAAAGTTCTATTCCTAAATTAACTTTTATCCTTATTGGTATTACCTATATGAAATGATTTCTTAACTTCTAAACAAACTCAAGCTTAATTATGACACTATAACTATTTGGTCTTCAACCCCATCAGAGACTTGAGAAGGAATAAAATTAGTTATTAGAGTAAATAAGAAGTGCATGTTAGCAGTTTTTAAAAATAAAAATTGACAGAAACAGTTTGCCGCCTGAACAGTCACCCATAACTCTTTATAACATTGGAGCATCATCTTCAACCTTCTGGCTCAGAATACTTGACAGACATATATGTGAAACAGGAACTATTTAGGACTTGCTTATCTTGTCTTGGCAGAGTTTGGCAGTCAACTTGTCCTGCATTTAACCTTGCCCATTTTAGGCAGAATTTGTCTGTTGTGAAGCAAGGTTATTTTCTTTACCCGAGTGCCTTGTTTGCCACATTTGAATCCATCTCCATATGGAGGTTCTTTGATACTCATTATCTTCTTTGAGGCAGGCAGGGTGCTGCCAGGAGATGACTTGTCTCATTGTCAAAGAATCTTTAAAATAATAAAAATATCTTTAAATACCTTATTCTGTAGGTCTCTGAAGTTTTTGAAGACTACCTATCTTTATATTATAGATCTGTCTACAAAATCACATCTATCTGTTAAACCTAGGATGTACACTCCTGTGATAAATTAGTCTAGTGTCTGACATGACTATGAGTTGAATATCTAACAATTAAGTTGCATTACTTAATACCTTAACCCGTTTTTAATTGCTGTTTAAAAGTATTGGAAGTAATCTTGACTTTCTATCAATATACTAAAGCTTATACCAATGTTTTCAAAATAGACTTATTTTTTGCATCAATATGCAAAATCCTATATCAGAGTTAAAATTAACCTTATTTGGGAATAACAAATAAAACCTTAAGCTGAGTAGATTCAATAATCTACCTTTTTTTCTTTTCGTATAAGATATCCCTGTATATTCCTTGTTTCACTTTGAATAAGACCATTAATAATAAGCATCTCCCAATGACAATAAAATTTCGAAGCCATAGCAAACAACCAAAAACATACCCAACCCCCTTTAGGGAAATTGGATGCCGTTCTCATGGATTTCTTCTAGCTGACATTTTGGACATGTAGAAATCCTGTAGGAAACCCAAATAAAATTGGGGAAAAATGGTTAATTAAGCAAGCAATAACATGTGTGGTCCAATAACATTTGAATGTTGAGAACTTTCAGGCTTAATAAAAGTCCTCTTTGGAACAGTCTAAAATGCTGGACCAATTAAAATTAGTAGTTTTCTTTAAAGTTCTTTTGGAGTAGGCTTTGATGAGAAACAGCAATTGAAGCGGTTGAGGCAGGAACAAGCAGAATGCTGGAACATGCAAATGCTGGAACAGATGTGTCAATGTCTCAGCATGCTGAAGAATAAATCCTATCAGGTTTAATCCAGCATCTCTGGTGTCCAGTTCTTTTGTTCTGCAAACATATAACTTCTCAAAGCATTATACAGTTCTAAAATTATAAATGTATGAGATGTGCAGGATGAAACTAAACTGTAAGCCAATTTTATCTATGCAATTAAAAGATTAGCATAATGCATCTTGAGGATATTATAGCCAAGGATTTATTGTCTAAGTATTGTTGGAGTTTTGGAGATATATTTTATGTCTCAGTCTTAGAGTTGTTCCCATGTAAAGGGATCAGAGCAATATAAGTTAACATTTTTTTTTTGAAAATACAACCATTATCATGTTGAAATCAAAATAAGGTTGGATAGATTAAAATATCCTTTTGGGCTCTTGCATGCCTGTTGTATTAGGCCAAGATGCGACCTATTTCTCTAGAGAAGCCTTTCATTAGAGAGACGAGCTGGTTGCCTTGAGCAATAGAAAATGCATGTTTTAATTAAACTTTATACAAACTCCTTTTTAATTTAAAATATAAGCATACCGTTGGTATCTTTTACCTGTTTTGAGGTTTAGCCCTAGATTTTTATATATGTTGTAGCTGTTTGTCCTATCCTCTTGTTTATACAGACTGCACAGTTATACCTTTGTAGCCAAACTTTATATAAACTCCCACTTACCTTTAGCATTTAAGCATACCCTAGGCATCTTGCACCTGGGCTTTACATTGATAGTGGCTATTTTTTGGCTTGCACCTTTTTTATACAGGATGGGCAGTTATGACTTTAGAGCCAAACTTTATATAAACTCTCAGCATTAGCATATAAACTCTCTTAACCTTAGCATTTAAGTATACCCTAGGCATCTTGTACCTGAGTTTTTACATAGGTTTTGGCTATTCTTTGGTTTCCCACCTTTCTTATATGGGATGAACAGTATTTTTTTTAAACATATGAATATAATTTTTGAGTTTTTAGGACTAAACTAGGTTGGCATGTACTTCTTTGTCACCTGTAAGCCTCTTGTGTTTGTTTTTTTGTTTGTTTGTTTGTTTGTTTTGCATCAAGCATGACTAACATTTTTCCCCCGTGAAAATGTCTTACGTTTAAAAGGATAAGGCCGTTTCCAGAGCAGTGTGACATTACCTCTCTTTACATAAACCTAAACTATATGTGAATCCAACCTTTAGAGCAATAAAGATATAATACTTATCATTAAAAAAATTTACATGATAACCTTCAGGAAATTTTGTCATTTTGAATCTTAGAGTATCTCTGCAAATGGCTAAACAGCAAGAGTTGCCATCCTGGCTTTTATTATGTAAATTAGCTTGATCCTGAACTCAGAGACTTGCCTGTTTCTTTTTACTTTGTGTTGGGAAGAAAGGCATGTGCCTTCATCAACTTTTTCAAATAATTTTTTTTTTCAAAGCAATATCATTGTAACTCAAAGCCTTTAAATGAATATCAAGCAAAGACACAAGAAAATTTTAAGTTTGGGGTCAGTTGTGCCAATTTACGCTGTAAAAAACAAAGCTCAGTTGGTTATTTTTTGTTGATGTTTCCGTGAATTGGCGGACCCTTAACATAAAGAGCTGACAAGTATTTTTCAGCCAGAGAGCTTTGAATTCTAGCCATTATTAATCTAATTATTAGGAATAGTGCCCTTTTTCTTGTCTGTAACTTAGTATACCAATCCTTGTTTTTTTCCCTATTTTCTCCTTCAACTTTCTTGGAGAAGGTATGGAGAAGGTATGGAGAAGAACCAACACCATTAAACATATTGCAACCAGATCCATGAATATGACAGCCAAAATGAAGCCAAAAGGGATTAAAACACCCTCTGCCATGGCATTTTTTTTTTTTTTCGATGCAGTTTAGGCCAAACTCTGTCTAGAGGTTTGTCTGCCTTCAGTTCCTTTCTTTCCTGCCATGGCTGTGGAGCTGAGCCAGCTGAGCCATCCACAGTATAAAGGAGCCATGCTTGTTTACCCCTCTGTTAAACTGCAGCAGCAGGTAGTTTTTTTATGGAAGTCTCAGGTCTGGCCACAGGAGGCTGTCATTTGTTCCTGGGCCGGTTTAAGAGTCTCTCTTAAAGAGACAGTAATTGACCTGGGAATTTTTAGGTTTTAAATTTGGGTTTTATTACTGGGAGCTTATTCCCCCCACCAAATTATGATAAAGTATTATTTAAAGGGTGTGGATGCTTAGATTAGTTGGTTGCCATTTGTTGTAGGCAAATAATAATTACTATTGATTTATCTTCTGGTAAAGCTTGCTGTTGATCCTAAACAGCTGTATACCCAAATCACCACACAGAGGCTGGGTTTATTTAGTTAACCTAGAACACAATGCTGGGCAATAGTTACTCCATCCTAAACCTCTAAGCCCTCATAGTTTCCTAACATTTAGATTTCTCACGTTATACTTGCTTTTAGTGATATCTTAGGTCCAGTCCATCTCCATGTAGTTCCAAGATCTCTCCTCCAGCTCCTCTCTAAGCTCTCTTCTCACCCCTTCTCCTCCCACTCATTTCCTGCCCTCTGGGTCCTCCTTTTGCACAACATTGTGGCTAATTGTTTTATTTTGGCCTGTTTACACACAGTTGAGACAGGATGCTTAGAGTATCACAATGCAATATCCAGATTGAAACCAGAGAGTGGTGGGGGGCAAAGAAATCAACATTTGAATGAACAAGGGTAAGGTATATATATTTCAAATGAACACTATACCAACACAAGTTTCTAGGATACAGACAGAATTTGACCAGATTCTTTGTCAGAGGATAAAACAAATAGCCCCTTTCCTGGTTCCCAGCATTATTTTGTTCCCCTCTGAAAATTTATGAGCCACACATCCACTGCTCATTTTACTCTTGGCATTCTGGTCTTCCAAACTCCCAACCAGATGGCCCATTAGTCTCTACTTAAAGCATTTAATAACTTTTTTGTTATTGTTTATGTTTGAGATTTATCTTAATTACACTATTTCTCTTTTCCCTTTCCTCTGGCCAAATCTTCCCGTAGAGGCCTTCACATTCCTCTTCATTGTTCATGGAAACCAACTCTAAAGGCTTAAGAAACACATGATCAAGTTTACCATAGCAATAGCCCTCTTTCTCAATACTGATTTTCTATATTATATACTTTTCTCATTGCAAAATATCTGGCAAGAAATAACTTAAAGGAAAAAGTATTTTAGTTTCTAGTTTAAGGGACAAAGCCCACCATAGCAATGAAGACATAGCAGTAGGAACATGAGACAGCTGCTCCTACTGTATATACATTGAGAATGCAGAATGGACAGGAAACGGGGCTAGTGCCCTACTTACTCCAATAAGTATTTACTTTCTAAAGGGTTTTCAATCTCACCAAACAGCTGGAAGATAAATTTTCAAACTTATAAGCCAATGAGAAATTTCACATTCAAATGGCATGATTTTGTATAGATAATTTGACATACAATGAATTTCCAGTAGGGAAGTAGAGTTAGAATTATAAAGTAGAAAAAAATAAAACAGTTAGTGATGAGTATTATAATGTGAAGGATTAGTGAGTAAGTGAGAAAATGAAACAGTAACTCTTGGAATGGTGATCATCAGTTGAGTAACAGAGGACATGTGGGTAATGAAACAGAAGAATTTTCTTCTTTTTTAAAATTTATTTTTTTATCAATTACAATTTATTCACTTTGTATCCTAGCTGTAGCCCCCTCTCTCATCCCCTCCCTACTCCACTCTCCCTCCCTCATCTCCTCTCATTCCCCTTCCCAATTCCACTGATAGGGGAGGTCCTCCTCCCTTTCCATCTGACCTTAGCCAAAATCAGGTCTCATTCAGCTTTACAGGACTGGCTGCATTGTCCTATTCTGTGGCCTGGCAACGCTGTTCCCTCCTTAGGGGGAGATGATCAAAAAGCTATGAGTTCATGTCAGAGACAGGCCCTGTCCCTCTTACTAGGGTACCCACTTAGACACTGAGCTGCCATTGGGCTACATCTGTGCAGGGGTTCTAGGTTATATCCATGAATGGTCTTTGGTTGGAGTATCAGTCTCAGAAAAGACCCCTGGGTTCAGATATCTTGGTTCTGTTGCTCTCATGTAAAACTCATATCTTCCTATCTCCCCCTTCTTTCATAAGATTCCCTGTACTCTGCCCAAAGTTTGGCTATTAGCCTCAGCATCTGCTTGGATACCCTGCTGGGTAGAGTCTTTCAGAGGCCTTCTGTGGTAGGCTCCTGTGCCAACAGAAGAATTTTTTAAGAATAATGAATAAATGGATAAATGATTCACTTAGGGCTTGAAGAGACAAAATGATATTCCATGGATAGTATAATCCTGATTTCAAAATTGCACTGAATCTCTTTACACATGTTAAAAAATTGAAAACATCTACAAAATTAATCTTCTTTACATTACTTTGAATAATTCTTAATCTATCAGTTCCCCCTATAAATTGCAAGACTATTTTGTGTAGTTATTTGAAGTCTTAAATCTTTCCATGCTGTGCCAACATTTGGGAACTTAAATCCTACTGTGAGTCATTTCCTGGCTAGCCACCAATACTCACAGAGTAATAGTAGCTCACTATACTCTTTGAATGTATCTTAATACTCATGTCTCTAGGAAGAGGATCCAGGGCTTTGTGCATCTAAAAAAAGAACAGTTGTTTTCTCCCCTGACTTAGATGCAGTAGTAGCCACGCTCCTTGGAACTTAGGCACTGAGGGTAAAGACATTTTTGTTATATGAAAACAGAAAAAATATCACAGAGCTGGTTTATATGATTTTTCTTATTTTTTTTAGAGTGACCTAAGGCTTCACTTGAGCTTAGGTAAGAGGAATGAAGAACAGCTGTCCACAGGGAGAGGAAGGGCAACATGGTGACACAGCCACTGAGATTAGGGAGTGGTGACAGCAATTAATATTCCAATGCAAGAAACCCTTAAGGGACTGCCAGTTCACCAGGGCAGCCTCTGTCTCACTTTGTTAGTGCTGCATGTGGGCCCATTGGGATCGCCTATGAATTTCCTCCCACTAGCTATTGTAAACTAATCCCAGGGAATTTTAGAGTCATGGATCCCAGGACAACTGGGACATTGCCACTGTCCATCACTCTGATCACAGGGAGGAATCTTTGCAATACAATTCTGGATTGAGGTAGATGTGTCCATATGACCAGGTCCTAACTAATACCTGGGAAATGTTTATGGAAATGTCAGTGGAGGGTGGGTGTAAACAGAAGACAGACAGGCAGAAGAAACAGTGACCTGGTTGGTGTGGGACATGTGAACTGTGGATGCTGGGATCTTAGCCCAGGGTTACATGAACTGGAATGAAACATTCAGATTTGCAGAGACTGGAGGCTTAGGGACATTGTGAGGGTATGGGTTCACCAAATTAAAGACCTTAGCACTGGAGAGAGAAGTCAAGGAAAGAGCAGTGTTAATTAAAACTGGAAACAGGATAGATGAATCCTGAACCATTTTTGTAAGGACACTGGACAAGGTCTAGGTTAATAAAATGTGTACTTAAGATGGACATTCATGAGTATGTAGTAGGAGAATAAATACTACAATTCTGGGAAAGATAACATTTCAATGCCTTTAAAGCATCTTGTCTCAATTATTTCTCTGACTGTGTACATATGACCAACTTTTACGTTTTCTCAAGGAAGTACTTCAAATATAAGAAGATTAAATTGATTATCAAGGTCATAAATCCTGAGAGTATAAACTGGACTTAGATTTGAGGCTCCCTGACTGTCTTTTCCAGTTTTGGTCAGCTGTAGGAAATCAAGAAGAACAGAATACTGTGGGGAATATCCTAGATGCATGGAGCAAGAGAAATAAAAAAGATCGGGATTTGCACAGTGTAACAAAAAAAAAAAACAAAACAGATCACTAAATGTGAATTTTAAGATTGCGACTGTTTAAAGACTGTGTTTCAATAATTAGACTGAGATTATAGAAAAATTCAAGTGAAAAAAACCCAGAGACCAAGTAGATAATGAGATTCCAGTAAGAAAAGACAACAGTGCTCTCAGGTATAAAATCATTTTTTACATTTCACCCACCACAGTGTCCCTGGGGTTCTCTGTGTCCAAATGTAAGAATGATGGGTATAGTCCTGCCCACAGCGAATACAGTGTATGTACAGAGAGCAGCTGAGCAGCCACACACATGCGCACGAACATTTCTCTGGACGAAGGAGTGATTTCCACTGACAAAGCAACTGTACAAAGGTAAGTTTCTGCTTTGTTTTGGCCAGCATGAGAGAAAATTACCTGTAGAACATGTACTGTGTGCCTATATTCAGGGCTAATTTATTGCAGTTAAGACCATAGAGTATTCCATGAAGGAGGACAAATATGATTCAGACTCACTGGAGCATCAAAAAAGATGATGATGCTCCCAGATTTTTTTTTTATCTGAAATTAAAACATTGGCATTTTTATCCATGCATGGTAAGGTAGCACCAATGGAAAACTGTAGGGGGTCATCTGAATAATATGGGTGATGGGTTAACCATGGAAAAATCAATATGGTTGATTTTGGATTCATGATTGATTTAAGGTTTATTATGCTTATATTTGTAGTGACATGAATGTTAGACAATTTTTCTTTCTGAAGGATGAGATTCTGGGAAATCCTTATATGGTTTATAAATAATGGCTTTTCTTCTTAATGAACCGATGCTTGAGGAGGGAGAAGGTAAGTTACTGATACGAGCATCCGATGAACTTAAATGATTTTTCATGGTTTTAAAGGAATAAAGCATTTAGCAGGGCTTGATACCACAGGGATAATCCTTACAAAGAGAAAGGGTTCCTTAGTGCCATATCTTGAGTGCCTCTTCCTTGAAAGGTCAAATATGGGCTGTGAGGCACTGGTCCACAGAAAAATAGGGCCAGCTCACATCAGTTAAAGCCTGGTGTGAACAGCCAAGTGGGAAGTCTCCTCCAGATCTGCGCATGATGTGGCTGTGTAGGCCCTGCAGAGTGAGCGATTCTGCTGTCTGGGTAAATTCCTACGGGTCATGCCTTTCTTCTCCAACCTGATCCTGAATCCTGAATCCTGGGGTTCAGATACTGTATGTTAATTACAAATATCACGAAGCAATATCAACAAAGTAATATCACTGTTTGAGATGTTGCCGTTAATCACATCTTTGATTTGGCTCTAGGCAGATCTTGAATTCCAGAAGCTATTGTTTTAAAAGTGAGTAGACCAAAGGAAAAATCCCAAGTGTGCCCCACATCTGTCAGAAGGTTGGCCTGGCACAGAAAGGAGGCACAAAGGTAAATGAATTATACATGAAAGGTTAGAAGACAAACTTGAAAAGGAGACAGGATATCTAAATCCAAATTTATCCAGATAAAGACTAGCTCATCCCTAGCCTACTTATATGAATTACTCTCCCTGTCATCTTCATGTAATGTATATTCTCAGAAATCACAGTTCTAACCAAGACAAGAGCATTAGACCGAACAAAGCCTTGTAGCATGTTGGGGAGATTCATCAAGATGTGATAAATGTGAAACAATATTTGACTTGTTAAAGTGTAGGCTAAAACTCACAATAGCAAAAATGGGCTCAATATAGTCTATTCAAGTTTACTCTATTTAAAATTTAGAATAAAATTCAGCCTGTAAATGAGCCGCAGTCTAGTATGCAAAAAACTGAGAGAAGAATCGGAGTGTCTAATTCTCATTTTTGAAAGCCTTTTAAATATTAGGGTCTTGCTTTTTGCTGTGGCTAACAGTTGAAATCATTTAGCATATAAAAAATGTGTTGTCTAAAAACACTGATTTTATTAGTGTCCTTTGCTGTAAAAACTAAAATTGATAATAATTGCTATAATTAGTAAAATAGAACACCAGAACTGTGTTGGGTTGTGCGTTATGCAATAGTTTTCTAATTAAAGTAACTAAAAACAACTAACCATGGTAAATGTATCTCATAGACTTTGTAAAACTGTGCAAGGTGAAAATGTGCCACTCTGAGACTAAGATGAGACGTAGGCAATTCTGGAGCCAGTTGCTTTTATTTAAATTTTTATCAAGGAAGAGAGTCAAAGTGTAGTAGCTCTCTTCTCTTAAGCTTTAGAAATGGTAAAGGTTCTCTGCTTCTTCTCTTGGTTACCTCCGTCTTTTGTTTTTTTCAAATGTACAATTTTTGTTATTTAATTTTTTATTGTTACTATTATTTATTGCAGTTATTCATTTTGTATCCTGGCTGCTGCCCCCTCCCTTATCTCCTTCTGGTCCCAAGCTCCCTCTTTCTCCCCCTCCTATGTTCTTCCCCTGGTCCACTGATAGGGGTGGTCCTCCTCTGCTACTATCTGACCCTAGCCTATCAGTTCTCATCAAGACTGTCTGGATCTTCATTCTCTGTGGCTTAGTATAGCCACCTCATCAGGGGTAGGTGATCAAAGAGCAAGCAACTGAGTTCATGCCAGAGACTCCCTCTGCTTCCCTTTCGTGGGGACCCCCATGGAAATTGAGCTGCCCATGGGCCATGGCTGAGCAGGAGTTCTAGGGCTTCTCCATGCATGATCCTTGGTTGATTCATCAGTCTCTGCAGGCCCCTATAGGCCCAGATTTTTTGGCTCTGTTGGTGTTCCTGTGGAACTCCTATCCCCTTTAGGTCTTTCTATCTCTCCCTTCTTCTGTAATATTTCCTTCACTCTGCCCAATGTTTGGCTATGAGTCTCAGTGTCTGCTTTGATACCCTGCTGGGTATAGGCTTTCAGAGGCCCTCTGTGGTAGGCTCCTGCCTATTCTCTGTCTTCTACTTCTGATGTTTATCCTGTTTGCCCTATTGAGTGAGGATTAAGCCTCTTCTCTAGGGTCCTCCTTGTTTTTTAGCTTCTTTAGGGCTACAGATTTTGGTATGTTTATCCTATATTAGATGGCTAATATCCACTTATAAGTGAGGATATTCCATGTGTGTCTTTCTGCTTCTGGGTTAGCTCACTCAGGATGATCTTTTCTAGTTTCCACTATTTCCCTCAAATTTCATGCTTTCCTTGTTTTTAATTGTTGTGTAGTATTCCATTGTGTAAATGTACCACAAGTTCTGTAACCATTCCTCGGTTGAGGGACATCTAGATTGTTTCCAGATTCTGACTGTTACAAAGAGGGCTGCTATGAACATAGTTGATCAAATGTCCTTATTGAATTGTAAATCATTTTAAAGGTATATGCCTAGGAGAGTAACAGCTGAATCTTGAGGTAGCACTATTTCTAATTTTCTGAGAAAGTGCCAGATTGATTTCCAAACTGCTTTTACAAGTTTACATTCCCACCAGCAATGGAATAGGTTTCCCTTTTCTCCACATCCTCTCCAGCATGTGTTCTCACTTGAGTTTTTGATCTTAGCCATTCTGATGGATGTGAGGGAAAATCTCAGGATTGTTTTAATTTGCATCTCCCTGATAACTAAGGACATTGAGCATTTCTTTAAGTTCTTTTTGCCATTCAATATCCCTCTGTTTAGAATTCTCTGTTTAGCACTGTATCCCATTTTTTAATTGGATTATTTGTTTTTTTTTTGAGTTTAACATCTTGAGTTCTTTATATATTCAGGATATTATCCCATTGTAAGGTGTAGAGTTGGTGAAGACCTTGTTATTTCCATCTTATCTTTCTTTTTTTTTTAATTATTCCACACACTCTTGTAGCTATGACATTGGTGATTAAACAGATATGAAAGAATAATAAAAACGTGTCTGTGTTTGTAGGCTTTTAGAGGCAACATTTATTTCTGTTTAATGCTTACAGTTGGGATTATGTATTACTACTTTTACTGAGGAAAAAAAAACCCTCTTCCATCACAAGCAATCAGGAGGGAAATTACTCTTAAATGGTTATCTATAAAAGTTCCTATCTTATTCTATTGAACGTTGAAAATAGATAATTAAACATATGCTTTCTTTTTGTTCTGTTGATCTAGATGTCTAAGCTTCCATGTCTCTTTTTCTTTTTTTGTGATTGACACCCAAAGAAGAGGTCCCTAACCACACTAAGGCAAAAAGAGAGAAACACCAACAAGTGGATACCATTCTGGCACTATTTTCTAGAGTACAAACAGCAGGAGAGACTAAAGTATATTAAAGAAACCAAAGTTTCTTTTGAAGACTGTCAAAGTACTTGTCTATTTTGTGGAAAATATGAGAAGAAAATCACTTTTAGTTTTGTTTGTATGCCAAGGTGGAAGTTAGGTTGCTACAAGCACATACAGTATTGCAGTAATATTCCAGTACTGTTACTCAAGTACTTTTCCATGCTTGATGTACCTGAGAATTATTGAACGTGAGCCTTTTGTGTGGGAGAGCTTATCATGACATGTAAAGTCATGTAAACTGCTATGAAAATTGGAATTTAAAACGGGAATTTCTGAATCTAGATCTTTCCATAAACCCCTGCCTCTTCAGGATAATTTGTAATTTACTTTTGAATTTAATTAAGATTAAGTTAGTTAATATATTTAAGGCAGCTTTAAAACTTTAGGTCTTTATATCACTTATTGTTTTACCTAACAGAGACAACTGTTATGTTTTCCTTGCCCCCTAATAAAGGAAATGGGTAAAAATATTGTACTGTAAACTGCTTGACATCTGGACTACAACTGTCTCTCTGAGACACAATCCTTAAGACACTGGCCTGTTTCTCTGAAGTGGTTGATAAAAAGCATACTACCATACTCTCAATACTGAACTGGAAATTGATAAAATAGCTAGAAGGTCAAATATGCTGTGTAATTTTACCTGTAACTCAACGGTTACTTGATTGCTTATGATTTTTTTTAATTCTTCTTACTTTCTGTGCAGATTAATAATCAGCAAATTTTTAATGGAACAGGACAACCAGACATGGGTGCATGAATTCATCCTCCTGGGACTGTCCAGTGACTGGGACACTCAAGTCTCCCTCTTCGTCCTGTTCTTGCTGATGTACCTGGTGACAGTGCTGGGGAACTTCCTCATCATTCTTCTCATCAGACTGGACAGCAGACTCCACACTCCCATGTATTTCTTTCTCACCAACCTGTCCCTTGTGGATGTGTCTTATGCCACAAGCATAGTGCCCCAGCTGCTGGCTCATTTTCTTGCCACTCACAAAGCAATCTCGTTTCTGAGCTGTGCAGCCCAGTTACTTTTTTCCCTGGGCTTGGGTGGGATTGAGTTCCTTCTGCTGCCAGTGATGGCCTATGACCGCTATGTGGCAGTGTGTGATCCTCTGAGGTACTCAGTCATCATGCATGCAGGGCTATGCACAAGGCTGGTCATCACATCTTGGGTCAGTGGCTCCATCAACTCTCTTGTACATACTGCCATCACCTTTCGTCTGCCCATGTGCACAAATAAGTATATTGATCACATTTCCTGTGAGATTCTAGCTGTGGTCAGATTGGCCTGTGTGGACACGTCATCCAATGAGATTGCAATCATGGTTTCTAGCATTATTTTCCTTATGACACCTTTCTTCCTGGTTCTCTTGTCCTACATCCAAATCATCTCCACCATCCTAAAGATACAGTCCACAGAGGGAAGGAGGAAAGCCTTCCACACCTGTGCCTCCCACCTCACTGTGGTGACACTATGCTATGGTACCACCATTTCCACCTACATCCAACCCCACTCCAGTCCCTCTATTCTTCGGGAGAAATTAATTTCCCTTTTTTATGCAGTATTGATGCCCATGCTGAACCCTATGATTTATAGTCTAAGGAATAAAGAGGTGAAAGGGGCCTGGCAAAAACTCTTAGGGAAATTCTCTGGGTTCATATCAAAACTGACAAGTTGATGATTCCTGAGCACTGATGGAAAAGATACATTTTCTTCATTATTCTCCGACTCAGTGAGAAGAGGTATTGCCATGGCAATGAGGAACATGCTGAAAGAACAAGTGTTGATGGCATTATGCAGAAGGCTGAGTGGTTATGGTGGGTATGTGATGTAGGTGTAATTTTATGTCACAGTGGTGTGTTCAGTGGATGGAGGTCAACATTGCTGTCATCACTGCCCATCATTTCTCAAACTCACTCCTGTAGTACAGGTAAATCCCAAACTTTTTACTTCATGGTATTTCAGAAGCAATACTCATTAAATTGAATTTGTGCTTTTGTTTTGAATTTTGACATCTTCCTAAGCTAGCAGCAAATGGTATGCTACTCCAAGAACACTGGTGTAGAGATACAAGCTTAGTTCCTACTTACCTTTTACAAGGTCCTCCACTAGGTAGTGTATGGATAAGCTTAGATGTTCAGCACACTATATAAATTAGTTGCATTATTTGCTTATGATATTTCTAACTTTTGATAAATCCTAATTAAGTGGATGAGAATATGTAATTGATGCAAAATTGACATTTTATTTTGGTTTTTTTTTCTGTATACTCATGTTATTAACATCATTTTAAAATCTTCTACTGAAACATGATCATTTATACATTGGAAATGATGCTTGCCCAATATTGGTAATAAAGAGTTTCTTGAGGAGTCAAGCATATTTCATACTTGAAGAGTTTTTTTCTCAATGATACATGTATACTTAGCCTCTTCCAGCACTTTTTTGATGCCCAGTATTTTAAGGTAACATGAAAATATTGCTATCCAAACAGATTCAGCATTTTTTTTTTTGTGTAGGATCTGGCACAATGTGCATTCTGAGGAAGCTGGGTGGAGAAACATCAACTACAGTCCTTCCTGAGAGCTAGTCACAAGCTATTTGCACACAGTAGCACTTCAAGCAATGACAAAGCCAATATATTTTTATTAACAGTAAATTAACAATTTTAGAGGAAAATTATTTTACATTTATGAAGTCTCATCAAAACATTAGAGCAATGTAATTTCAGAAAACACTTTTTGTTCTGAAAAATTGGAAAGAAAATAAGCAAAGGAGAAACAACTCTATGTATACCAAAACGTTAAAGTCAGACATAACCTCATACAGACTATCCTTTGGACCAGACTGTAGAGATAGTGGCTTCAGGGTGGATATTAAGAAAGCAGAAGGGTTGGTGTGCAATATAGAAAGTGCCCTGTGCCCCACTTAGCACCTTTGTCTAACCTCACCTTAAAAGCAGGTGTTTAGGTTTATTTAGTCTCTGCAATTTTAGTGGGTTGGGCTATTCTGAGCACATATTTTGCCTTTGATATAAAAACCTATTTGTTAAAAGAGAAGAATGAACTGACTGAATAGGCTGTAGGGAAGGAAAAGAAGAGAAGATAGAAGTGAGTCTTCTCAGTTCAAAAAATTACAGAGAAGGATTTCTTCCCTTCCTTTATGTCTTCATAACTTTTGATTCTTCTATTTGTGAACATATTCTCACCAAGCTCTGGCTGTAAATTTTGAGGGCTTGCTTGCTGCAGAGGTGGCTAATCTGCTAAACGTGCTTACTTCTCTTAAAGAGAACCTGGGTTCAGTTCCCAAAAACGACATAGCAGCTCACAACTGTCTATATCCTCAGTTTCAGGAGATCTGATGTACTCTCCTAGCATCCATAGTGGTACACAGACATTAGTGCCAGTAAAATATTCATATACACAAAATCTGAAAATCAAAATATATATAAAGACAAATAATTGAGGGCTATATATTCCTCAGACTTGAGCATGTATAGTTTAACTTAAAGTTGATCTAATCTTAACTTTTATTACAGTAACAGATGTAACTATTGTGGATGCTACTGTGATACATAAAATGAGGTGTTCTTCATGTGTTAGTGACAGTGGATGGTTAACAAGTTACTATAGTCTGCAAGACAGAGACCTGGCAGTCAAGCTACAACAACGCACAGTGAAGCAATCAAACTCATGGTCATAGATCTTTCAGGGAGAGTCAAACAGGTGCTCATAGGAATCATTGGCAATAGTGCAGGTAACAATAATAAGATGACAAACAACCTGATCAGAGCATAGTCAGTGGAGACTTTCTCATGAATGCGCAGTGTCACTTGCACCGAAGAACCAGGAGAAACCCCTAGATGTTAAGTACTTCTGTTCTGAGGATTGCAAATGTGGGATAGAATCCTGGTCGCAGAAGAGACCTTAAGCAGCATGAATGGCAGAGAGCATATCAGAAACATGGTAAGACAATCTTAAGTTTAGGATTCTCATTGACTTCCACCATCCCTTCCCCCTTGGCTGTAGCAGGGAAGAGCCGTAGGAGATAATAAGAAGTTTGAGGTAGGAGTCACCTTGCCAGCCTGTCTGACCTATAAGAGGAGTACACAGTGGGCATGCCTTCCACACCCCTCCAGAAAACTGACCTCGAAATCACTAGAGAAAGCATTATAATTTGCAACATGAGATAAGCAGTGAGATGGGCGAAAATGTAGTCTTTGGACATAGCAGCTATTTTCTCCAGGAGGACATACTTCCATAATTTGTCTGAACTAGTGAGGCACATATGTACATGCCCTGGCATGTGTGTGAAGAAAACAACATATTTTTCTTCTTGCACTATTTGGGGACCATAAATTTGATTTATGTCATAAGTTTTATTAGCAAGTTTATTATCTTCCGAGTCATCCTACTCATGCCGGAAGTAGACTACTTTATTAGAAAAAAAATAATTTATTGTGGTAGTTTGAATAGGAATGACCAGCAGAGATTCATGTGTTTGAATGCTTGGCCACAGGGCGTGGTACTGTTAGGAGATGTGGCCTTGTTGGAGGAAGTGCGTCACTGTAGAGCGTGGCTTTGGAGTATTACATGCTCATCCCACACCCAGTGTGTACAGTCTCCCTCTGCTGTCTGCAGAGCAAGATGGAGGACTTTCAGTTCCTTACCAGCACCGTTCTGCCTAGATGCTGCCATGTACCTGGCATGATGATAATGGCCTAAAGCCAGCCCCAATTACATGTTTTTCTATATTAGTGTTGCTGTGTTCATGGTGTCTTTTCACAGTAATTACAACCTATCTAAGCCAGCCATGGTGGTATGTGTCTTTAATCCCAGCACTCAGGGAGGCAAAGGAAGGCTAATCTCCGAGAGTTTGAGCCCAGGCTGATCTATAAAGTGATTCCAGGACAGCTAAGTCTACACAGAGGAAAAAAAAAAAAACACTAAGTAAGATACTTATCAAGAGGGGCCAAGATGGCGGCACCAGGAGAACACCCTGTCTGAGAAGCAGGACAACACACTCCATGCAGCAACCAGGAGACTGAACTCTGGGCTCTAAAACAACAGTAATCGATCGTGTTTCGAGGTGAGGGGAGGCTCCCATGGCGTGGGAATCGGTCAGGTCCACTCTCGGCTACCCAGCCAGAACCCGCCAACGCGGGCTTTGGGTCTCCGGGCTGGTGCAGCAAGCCTGCTTGTCACGATCAATTTCCCAGGCTGATTGGTGGGCACAAGGGGGCCTAAGGCTGAGAGTCCCAGTCGCAAAAAAACCCCACGGGGAAGGAAAGTTGCCAGACTGGTCACAGGTCACCCAGTCTTTCCCTGGAAGGTCTCTCCGACCACGAGTACCCGCTGCCATCACAATTGAGCTTCCACCGTGCACGGAGAGCAGCTGCGCGCCCAGCTCAAAATCCCTACTCCCTCTTCGGAGGAGGCAGGAGGCGGCCAGCAGAATCTGCCACAGACCACATTGTCTGTACCCCAACCCGAGATCGGGGTTGAGAAAACCCAATCCTTTCGGGCACTCCCCCAAACGCTGTCATAACCCTGCCGCGGTGGAGCAGAAGGATAAAGAGGTGCACAGCGGCTTCACAGTGCCGGAACTCCAGTGCTGCCGGCCGCTCCTAGCAAACAAACTACAGCTCGGGATCTGGGACTGTGGTCATCCTACGCGTCCTGAGATTATCCTGGGTCCAGCGTAATAAGGTCTAGCAGCGTCCCCCCCCCCCCCCCGGCAGAGAAATGCCGCTGCCGGCTCAAGGCTCAGGATCTGACTGAGAAGCCCCAACCCCTGCTGGCACTCCTCTGAGAGCACCTCCATAAACTTGCCCTAGCAGAGGAGAAGGTCAGAGGGGAAGGACAGAGAGGCAGCCTGCCAAGGACACAGCACCCTCTCTCCAGCTCACCCAGCGGCCCCTAGCAGAGAAACCCAAGCTCTGGATCTGAGGACACTCAACCCTACCCGGTACTCTCTTGGGATCAGCAAACATAGATTCTACCGCTAGGCTGCTTCTGGCAGAGAGATCTGGGCCCGGGATCTGGGATTGAGTACACTCACCCTAACTCTTTCCCGCACCACCCAGGGACCAGTCAACATAACCTCTCCTGGCAGAGGGAAAGGACAAAGAGGCAGCACACAGGAAAAGTGGACACCGAGTCCTGCGGCCACAGTGTCACAGAGCTGACTGTTAGCCTACCTGTGCACTTCCGCAGCAGGACCAAAACAGAGAGTAGTGAGCAAGGGGAACTCCTGTGCATTCCAACTGGTCCTGCAAGAGAGTGAGTGAGCCTTCTAGGGAGAGATTGCCCCAGACCCAGGGCCTCTCCACAGAAGCAACCAGACGAGATCCCGGCCACCCACACTCCTAGTGTGGGCATCAGAGGGATTCTTGGGATAGCGACCCCAACATTGAAGCCTTTGCCTTGCGGGTCCACCAGGGTAATCCAGGCAAACAATCCCTGGATCTCAGTCATAACAGCGTAATAGTGGCTTGCAGGCCACTGCAATAGTCAGAGAATCCGTGCATGCACACTGCGCCCGCTAAAAGTGCACGCGAATAGCGCCAGCGTCACATTCTTTATTTAGGCAAAACTGAAAACGCAGTGCACACTCCCAAAGCAGTGAACCTCTCTCATCTTCCTGAAAAAACAGTCCAGAAAACAGAAAGAGAGGATCATAGCCCAAACTACAATCTCGAGGAACAACCAGTGAGGATTATAAATAACCAGATGGCTAGAGGCAGACGTAAGAACACTCCCAACAAAAATCAGGACATAATGACCTCACCAGCAACCCCACAAAACAATGGACACTTCAGTTCACTAGATATACAAGAAAACGACCTCAAAACTATGTTTCTCCAGCTATTAGAGGCCCATAGAGATGAAATGAACAAAGCCCTCAGATAAATAACCAAAGAAATCGAGACTAACCAAGAGGAAACAAATCGTGCTCTCAGAGAAATGACCATGAAAATTGAGGCAAACAGAGAAGAAATGCACAAAGCTCTCAAAGAAATGTCCACACAAATGAAGGCAAATAAAGAAGAAATAAACAAAGCTCTCATAGAAATACAGGCAATTATACCCAAAGAAGTAGAGGAACAATTAGCGATACATAGAGAGGAAACGGACAAAAAAATAAAAGCTATCATTGAAAAGCAGGAGTCCACATTCAAACAGATGAAGGAAATGGTGCAAGACATGAAAACAGAATTAGAATCAATAAAGAAAACACAAATAGAGAAAAACCAGGAGCTGGAGAACATAGAAAAAAGATCAGGCATTACAAAGATAAGCATCACCAACAGAATACAAGAGATGGAAGAAAGAATCTCAGGAGCCGAAGATACACTTGCGGAAATTGACACGTCTCTCAAAGAAAAAATAAAATCAGAAAAGTTCCAAACACAAAACATCCAAGAAATCAAGGACACCATGAAAAGATAAAACCTAAGAATAATAGGAGTAGAAGAAAAAGAAGACATCAGGCTCAAAGGTCCGGAAAATATTTTCAAGAAAATTATAGAAGAAAACTTTCCCAACTTAAAGAAGGAGATGACCATAAACATACAGGAGGCCTACAGAACACCAAGTAGACTAGACCAGAAAAGAAATTCTTCACGTCACATCATAGTTCAAACACTGAACCTACAAAACAAAGAAAAAATTCTAAAAGCAGCAAGGGAAAAAGGCCAAGTAACATATGAAGGTAGACCTATCAGAATCACACCAGATTTCTCAACAGAAACTATGAAAGGCAGAAGGGCCTGGACAGAAATCATACAGTCGTTAAGGGACCACAGATTCCAACCCAGACTACTATACCCAGCAAAACTTTCAATCAACATAGACGGAGAATTCAAGATATTCCAAGACAAAACCAATTTTAAACAATATCTACATAGTAACCCAGCTCTATAGAAGTTACTAGAAGGGAAACTCCAAACCAAAGAAAACAACTAAATCGAAGGAAACAGAGGAAATAGATAACTACACAACAAAAAAAACAAAAGAAGACAAGCAATGAAACTCAATGACACCACCAACACCACATCTAAAGTAAGTAACAATTGTTGGTCACTAGTTTCTATCAACATCAACGGACTCAACTCCCCAATTAAAAGACACAGACTAACAGAATGGTTGTGGAAACAGGATCCAGCATTCTGTTGCATCCAAGAAACACACCTATGCAACAAAGATAAACACTACCTCAGAGTAAAGGGATGGAAAAATGTCTTTCAAGCAAATGGTTCCAGAAAACAAGCGGGAGTAGCCATCCTAATATCTAATAAAATAGACTTTCAACCCAAGTTAATCAAAAAAGATAAGGACGGCCACTATATTCTCATCAAAGGAAAAATCCACCAAGAGGACATCACAATTTTGAATATCTATGCCCCAAATACAAGAGCACCTACATTCGTAAATGAAACAATATTACAGCTTAAATCACACATTGATCCTAAAACCCTAATAGTGGGAGACTTCAACACTCCACTCTCACCAAGGGACAGATCAACTAGACAGAAAACAAATAGGGAAATAAAAACACTTACAGAGACCCTAAATCAAATGGACCTAATAGACGTCTACAGATCTTTTCATCTAAACTCAAAAGAGTATACTTTCTTTTCAGCACCTCATGGAACCTTCTCCAAAATAGACCATATAGTTGGTCATAAAGAAAGCCTCAACACATACAAAAAGATTGAAATAATCCCTTGTATTCTATCTGACCACCATGGACTTAAGCTGGACCTCAACAACAACAGAAATAACAAACAGCCTACACGCACATGGAAACTGAACAACCTGTTACTCAACGACAGCTGGGTTAAGGAAGAAATAAAGAAAGAAATTAAAGACTTCCTAGAATTCAATGAAAATGAAGGCAACATACCCAAATTTATGGGACACATTGAAAGCAGTGCTCAGGGGAAAATTTATAGCACTAAGTGCCTGCAAGAAGAAATTCGTAACATCACATACAAACAACTTAATGGCCCAACTGAAAACCCTAGAAAAAAAAAAGAAGCAGATACACCCAAGAGGAGCAGAAGGCTGGAAATAATCAAACTCAGGGCTGAAATCAATCAATTAGAAACAAATAAAACTATTCAAAGAATCAATGAACCAAAAAGCTGGTTCTTTGAGAAAATCAACAAGATAGACAAACCCTTAGCCAAACTAACTAAAAAGCAGAGAGAATCTATCCAAATCAACAAAATCAGAGATGAAAAGGGTGACATAACTACAGACACAGAGGAAATTCAAACAATCATTAGGTCATACTACAAAAGCCTATATGCCACAAAATTTGAAAATCTAAATGAAATGGACAATTTTCTTGATAGATTCTATCTTCCAACATTAAGTCAAGATCAGGTAGAAAGACTGAACAGCCCTATATCCTCCAAGGAAATTGAAGCAGTCATTCACAGTCTCCACTCCAAAAAAAGCCCTGGGAGAGATGGTTTCAGCGCGGAATTCTACCAGACCTTCAAAGAAGTGCTCACACCAATTTTTCTCAAAGTATTCCACAAAATAGAAACAGAAGGTACATTACCAAACTCATTCTATGAAGCAATAGTCACCCTGATACCTAAACCACACAAAGACCCAACAAAAAAAGAGAACTTCAGACCTATCTTTCTTATGAACATTGATGCAAAAATACTCAATAAAATACTTGCAAACCGAATCCAAGAACACATCAAAGATATCATCCACCACGACCAAGTAGGCTTCATCCCAGGCATGCAAGGGTGGTTCAACATACGGAAATCCATCAATGTAATCAACCACATAAAAAAACTGAAGGAGAAAAACCACATGATCATCTCCTTAGATGCTGAAAAAGCATTTGACAAAGTCCAACACCCATTCATGTTTAAAGTCTTGGAGAGATCAGGAATACAAGGCACATATCTAAACATAGTAAAGGCAATATACAGCAAGCCTATAGGTAACATCAAACTCAATGGAGAGAAACTTAAATCAATCCCACTGAAATCAGGGACAAGACAAGGCTGCCCACTCTCTCCCTACCTCTTCAACATAGTACTTGAAGTCCTAGCCAGAGCAATAAGACAACTAAAGGAGATCAAGGGTACACAAATCAGAAAGGAAGAGGTCAAAGTGTCACTATTCGCAGATGATATGATAGTATATATGAACGACCCCAAGAATTCAACCAGAGAACTCCTCCAGTTGATAAACACCTTCAGCAAAGTGGCAGGATACAAAATCAACTCAAAAAAATCAGAAGCCCTCCTGTATACCAAAGACAAAAGGGCCGAGAAAGAAATTAGGGAAACAACACCCTTCACAATAGCCACTAACCACATAAAGTACCTTGGGGTGACACTAACCAAGCAAGTGAAAGACCTGTTTGAGAAAAACTTCAAGTCTTTGAAGAAAGAAATTGAAGAAGATCTCAGAAGATGGAAAGATCTCCCGTGCTCATGGATTGGTAGGATTAACATTGTGAAAATGGCCATCCTGCCAAAAGCAATCTACAGATTCAATGCAATTCCCATCAAAATACCAACTCAATTCTTTACAGACCTTGAAAAAAAGATTCTCAGCTTCATATGGAGAAACAAAAAACCCAGAATCTCCAAAACAATCCTGTACAACAACAGATCATCTGGAGGTATCTCCATCCCCAATCTCAAGTTGTACTACAGAGCAATAGTAATAAAAACTGCATGGTATTGGCATAAAAACAGAAAGGAGGATCAATGGAACTGCATAGAAGACCCAGAAATAAACCCACACACCTACGAATACTCGATTTTTGACAAAGAAGCCAAAACCATTCAATGGAAAAAAGACAGCATCTTCAACAAATGGTGCTGGTCCAACTGGATGTCCACATGCAGAAAAATGAAAATAGATCTATATTTATCACCCTGCACAATCTAAAGTCCAAGTGGATCAAAGACCTCAACATAAAACCAGATACTCTAAATCTGTTAGAAGATAAAGTTGGGAACAGCCTAGAACTCATTGGCACAGGAGACAACTTCCTGAACAGAACACCAACAGCACAGGCTCTAAGAGCAACAATCAATAAATGGGACCTCATGAAATTGAAAAGCTTCTGTAAAGCAAAGGACACTGTCATCAAAACAAAACGCCTGCCTACAAATTGGGAAAGAATCTTCACTAACCCTTTATCTGACAGAGGACTAATATCGAGTATATACAAAGAACTAAAGAAGCTGAAAAGCAGCAAACCAAGTAATCCAATTAAAAAATGGGGAACAGAGCTAAAGAGAGAATTCTCTGCAGAGGAATATTGAATGGCAGAGAAACACTTAAAGAAATGCTCATCCTCATTAGCCATCAGGAAAATGCAAATCAAAATGACCCTGAGATATCACCTTACACCCATCAGAATGGCCAAGATGAAAAACTCAAGGGACAACACATGCTGGAGAGGTTGTGGAGAAAGGGGAACCCTCCTTCACTGCTGGTGGGAATGTAAACTGGTACAACCACTCTGGAAATCCATCTGGTGCTTTCTAAAATAATTAGGAATAGTGCTTCCTCAAGACCCAGCTATACCACTGCTAGGTATATACCCAAAGTTTGCTCAAGTACACAAAAGGGATATTTGCTAAACCATCTTTATAGCAGCTTTATTTGTAATAGCCAGAACCTGGAAACAACCCAGATGTCCATCTACAGAGGAATGGCTACAGAAATTGTGGTATTTTTACACAATGGAATACTACTCAGCAATCAAAAAGGAGGAAATCATGAAATTTGCAGGCAAATGGTGGGATCTAGAAAAGATCATACTGAGTGAAATATCCCAGAAGGAGAAAGAAAAACACGGTATATACTCACTTATATAGATCTATATGATGTGATAAACATAATGAAATCTATACACCTAAAAAAGATAATCAAGAGAGCGGACATGGGGTAAGATTATCAATACTCGTGTTGAAAGACAGAGGGGATGTGCATTGAACATTGACAGGAGTCTACTGAGTGCATTTGAAAGACTCTAACTAGCAGTGTTTTCAAAGCAAAGACTCATGACCAAACCTTTGGCAGAGTACAGGGAATCATAAGAAAGAAGGGGAGTTAGTATCATAGGGGAAAGAATAGGAGCTCCACAAGGACCAAATATATCTGGGCACAGGGTCTTTTCTGAGACTGACATGCAACCAAGGACCATGTATGAATGTAACCTAGAACCCCTGCTCAGATGTGGCCTGTGATAGCTCAGTAACCAGTTGGTCTCCCATAGTGAGGGGAACAAGGACTATTTCTGACAGGAACTCAATGACTGGCTCTTTGGCCTCCCCACCCCCCAAGGGAGGAGCAGTCCTGTTAGGCCACAGAGGAGAGCTTTGCAGCCAGTCCTGAAGATACCTGATAAAACAGGATCAGATGAATGGGGAGGAGGTCCCCCCTATCAGTGGACTTGGCAAGGGGCACGGTGGAGAAGAGGGAGGGAGGGAGGGACTGGGAGGGAATGAGGGATCGGGACACAGCTGGGATACAGAGTTAATAAAAAGAAAAAAAAAGAAAAATAAAGATACTTATTAAAATGGAAACAGGATATACGATAGAATCTTTGATGTTATGGAATGTATGTGGTCTCTGTGTTTACATGAAAGCTAGTTGGGTTTTGTTTTCTTGACACCAAATTAGAAATATCTGGGAAATGGAAACCTCAACTGAGAAAATGCCTCCAACATATTGGTTAATAGACAACTCCTATGTTGAGCACCTTACTTGACTCCTGTGGATGATAGGTTATAAGGTATAAGCTAAAGTAAACCCGTTCCTCCCAAGTTGATTTTGGTCATAGTGTTGTACCACACAATAGAAACCTAACTTAAACAATATGTTAGAGTTTTTCATCATAGACCACTTCAGATCAGGTACGCTTGTGATGTATTCTGTCAAATACAAAAGAAAGAAATGAAAGCAGGCATCATAAAAATATTTTATTTTTGCTTCCTCAATATATACAGGTCAAATATATTTTATTTGGCATCATTTAAAATAATCTTTAAAAGTTTCACATATGTAAAAAATCTAATAAGAAACTACCATTCATCTATATATAAACTAAATATTGAGAGATATGAAATAAAGAGAAGAATGTATCTAGTTGTGGAGAATGTTCAGCATGCTTTTCAACTCGAGACATCCAGGTAGTGGAGGCATGGATAGAGAGGCAAAGAAAAAAAGAAGGAAAAAAAAAGAGGAAAGAAGAGGGGAAAGGAGAGGAGGGGAGGGGAGGGGAGGGAAGAGGGGAGGGGAGTGAAGAGAAGAGGAGAGCAAGAGAGGAGGGAATGAGAAAGAAGAGAGGAGCAGAGGAGAGGAAGGCAAGGAGAAGAGGCAAGAGGGAGGAAAGAAGCCTCCAGTGACCTATTTTCCTCCAGTTAGGTCCATCTCCTTATAGGTTAATGTACTTTGACCCATTCATTTCTTATTTTTTCTCCCTGAGACAGGGTTTCTCTGTGAAGCCTTGACTGTCCCAGACTTGCTTTGTAGACCAGGCTGGCCTTAAATTTATAGATATCCGCCTGCCTTGCCTCCGTGAGTGCTGGGATTACAGGCATGCGCCATTATACCCGGCTATTACCCATTAATTTCTTAAAAGTGCTGTCACAAGCTGGAGACTGAGCAAATCTTTATACATGAATTTTGGGGGACTTGTTTTTTTTTTACCTAAACTGTAACATTTCTAATTTTATTTTTAATTCAGTAAAGTTCTATTTAAATTTTCAGAATTTTCCCTTAATTTTTTAACCTCAGTTTAAAATTAAATTGAAAGTTACAATAATCTGAAAACATGCAGTCAGGTTGGAGGATTAATACTGTGAGAAAGGAAGGTTTATTTTAAGCTACAGTAATTAAGGCAACCTTGTTTTCCTAGAGCAATAAATAACCAAATACCTCACAAAGAAAAGTTGAGGAAGAAACCCTACACATTCAATCTCAATAAAGTGCACTTGGTCAAATGGTTATCCACACTGAAAATAAATGAATCTGGGCCACATATAAATCCATTTTTCAATAAATTAGATATAGATTACTTATCTAAATTGTGAAAAATAAAACAGTCAAACTCCAAAAGGTCAACATTGAAGGCTAATTTCACTACTGGAAGTAAATAAAGATTCCTAAGTGAACAACTGCAATAAGCAGTTTTTACAGAAGTTAATTTTGTATCCAGCCACTTTGCTGAAGGTGTTTATCAGCTGAAGTAGTTCTCTGATTGAGTTTTTGGAGTCACTTAGATATACTATCATATCATCTGCGAATAGTAAAATTTTGACTTCTTCCTTTCCGATTTGTATTCCCTTGATCTCCCTTACTTGTGTTATTGCTCTACTTATTGCTTCAAGTACTATGTTGAAGAGATATGGAAACAATGGGAAGCTTTGCCTTGTCCCTGATTTCAGTGGTATTGATTTAAGTTTCTCTCCATTGAGTTTGATGTTGGCTATAGGCTTGCTGTATATTGCCTTTACTATGTTTAGATATGTTCCTTGTATCCCTGATTGCTCCAAGACTTTAAACATGAATGGGTGTTGGATTTTGTCAAATGCTTTTTTGGCATCTAGGAAGATGACCATGTGGTTTTTCTCCTTCAGTTTGTTTATATGTTGGATTATATTGATGGATTCTCATATATTGAATCACCCTTGCATGCCTGGGATGAAGCCTACTTGGTCATGGTGGATGATATATTTGATGTGTTCTTGTATACTGAAATCTATACACCTAAAGAAGATAAACAAGAAAGAGAACTTGGGGTAAGATGATCAATCCTCACTTAGAAAGACAAATGGGATGGACATTGATTGTAGAAGAAAACAAGAAACAGGACAGGAGCCTACCACACAGGGCCTCTGAAAGACTCTACCTAGGAGTGTATCAAAGCAGATACAAAGACTCATAGCCAAACCTTAGGCAGTGCAGGTCACAAGAAAGAAGGGGGAGTTAATATTACCTGGAGAGGACAGGAGTTCCACAAGGACCAAATATATCTGGGCACAAGGCTCTTTTATGAGACTGTTTCTCCAACCCAGGACCATGTATGGATATAACCTAGAACCTCTGTTCAGATATAGCCCATGGTAGCTCAGTATCCAAGTGGGTACCCTAGTAAAGGGAACAGGGACTATTTCTGACATGAACTCAATAGCAAGCTCTTTGACCCCCCCCCCCCAAGGGAGGAGTAACCCTACTAGGTCACAGGAGAGAGTCCCGAAGATACATGATAAACCAGGGTCAGATGAAAGTGAAGGAGGTCCTCCCCTATCGGTGGACTTGGAAAAGGGCAGGGAGAAAATGAGGGAAAGAGGGTGGTATTGAGAGGGGATGAGGGAGCGGGATACAGCTGGGATACAAAGTTAATAAACTGTAACTAATATTAAAAAAAATAAAAGGAAGAATATTTATTAGATAGGTGTACACAATTAAGTTTGAATAGTCTAACAATGACAACTGCAGAGGTTGAGAACCTGATAACTATTTACAGTGGTTTGAAAGAGATAGCATTTGAATACTTGGTCCTCAGTTGGTGGCACTATTTGGGGAGGCCTAGAAGGTGTGGCCTTTATAGAAGAAGTGTGTCACAGTAAAAAAGCTTTAAGAGTTTAAAGATTCAGCTGCCCCACCAATTGATCTGTACTTGACCCTCAATGGCAACCCAATGGAGGCCCAGGCTGACCAGCTCAGCTCCCACCCAGGCTCAATCCAGGGTCTTGAGTGGCCCACCCTAAGATTTACAGTATCTATGAGCTGCTCAAGATGGTGCAAAACCATAGCCACAGGATCTCCATGACTCAGGGTAACAGCAGGATAACTGAGAGGAGTCTTGGCAAGGGTCCTCTATTGATAGTGTAGCAGAAGCCAGGATCCTTGAACCAAACCAAAGATTCATTGCAATGAACATTTGCAAATAAGGCTGTTTGGGTAAAGCTTTTTAAGACACACTGCAGCTTCCAATGTCACTACAAAAAGGGAGTATGTGAGAGAGGTGGGAAAGACAGGAGCAGAGTGAAACGTTCAAAGCGGAACTTGAGACAACACCTGTGAAGGGTTCAAGAGAAGGCTACATTTGATAGAGGAGCAAGTAAATCATTGTCCAGGGTGGTCAGTGATTTTGTTTGTTTGGTTATCCAAGGGAAACCATGACTGCTGTACTGGACTGGTATTGTGGCCATTCAGTAAAAGTTTAAATGTAAGTCTTTGTCATCAAATATGTCATAAAGTATGCTAAATGAATTATCATGAAGAGTGACTGTCACTGTCATTTTCAGGGTGTCAATTGGCTAATATTTCACATCCTGAGACAAAATTACAGCTTATCATATATCCCTTCTCTGTGCATGCAGAATTCCTAAGCAGCCCTTACAAGAAAAAAAGGCTGAGAGACTCACTGTGATTTCATAAAACAGTAAGTGGAAATATTGAAAATTATAAACAGTCTATTCTTGAGTGTCATTCACATTTAGGGTAATTAAGAGAGCAGCTTCCCTAAACAAGAAGGAGGACCCTGGGTAAGATGATCAATCCTCACTTACAAAGAAAAACAGGATGGACATTTGAAGGAGAAAACAAGAAATAGGACAGGAGCATACCATAGAAGGTCTCTGAAAGACTCTACCCAGCAGTGTATCAAAGCAGATGCTGAGACACTTAACCAAACTTGGGCAGATTACAGGGAATCATATGAAAGAAGGGGGAGTTCGAAGAACCTGGGGTGGACAGGAGCTCCACAAGGAGCGCAACAGTACCCAAAATATCTAGTCTTTCCTGAGACTAATACTCCAACCAAGATCTATTCATAGATATAATCTATAACCCCTGCTTAGATGTAGCCCATGGCAGCTCAGTTTCCAAGTGGATACCCTAGTAATGGGAACAGGGCTGTCTCTGACATGAACTCAGGGGCTGGCTCTATGACCACTGTGTCTGAGGGAGAATCAACCTTGCCAAGCCACAGAGGAGGACAATGCAGCCAGTCCTGATGAGACCTGATAAGCTAAGGTCTGATGGAAGGGGAGGAGGATCAGCCCTATTAGTGGACTTAGAGAGGGGAATGGACAGAGATGAGAGGGGGGTGAGATTGGGAGGGAAAAAGGAAGAGTGTTACAGCTGGGATACAAAGTGATAAAATGTAATAAAAAATTTAAAAAAGAGCAGCTTCCCATGTAGGTTCTTTTGTAGGACTGAAATACAAATAAATAAATAAATAAATAAATAAATAAATAAATAAATAAATAAATAAATAAATAAATAAAAATAATTAATAAATAAGGCACTTAAAAAGTCTCTGTTCCCAGTTTTCCTCTAAGTTCCAGAAATAATCTGATGTCACTTAAAGTGTACCATTTAACCATAATTTTTCATTATGGATTTAAGCTATTTTGTTGTAGTGATTGTAAATAGAAAATGACAGAACTTAAACCAAGCCATGATTGCTTCTGCAGCATGAGCACATTGCTAGGCAGGGCATGCTTCTCCAGAAACAGAAAATGCTCTCCTAATTGTGACAAGAGACCATGAATTGCCATAACTACAATTCTTTTTTAAATTTTTAAAATTTTTATTTCAGTTTATTTTCTTTACATCCCAAAAGTGTCCCCCCTTCCTCTCCTTTCATACCCCATTCTCCTCCTTTCTGCTTTTGCTCACCTTTTCCCCCCAGAAAAGGGGACTCACTTCTCCCCATATCAGCCCACCTCAACACATCAAGTCACATCAGGACTGAGCATATCCTCATCCCTGGAGGCAAGGCTAGGCAGAACTGTAAGGAGGAAGTGATCCAAAAGCCGAGTCCATGTTAGAAACATGCCCCCTCCACTCACCAGGTGACCTATATGAAGACCAAGCCACCCATTGGCCAAATATGTGCAGGGAGCCTAAGTCCAGACCATGCATGCTTCTTAGTTGATGGCCCAGTCTCTGTAAGCCCCCATGGGTTTGGGTTAGTTGTCTCTGTTGGTGTTCTTGTGAGGTTCCTGTTTCCTCTGGGTCCTTCCATCTTTTCCGCAACATTTCCACAGGACACCCAGACCTCTGCCCCATGCCTGGCTGCAAGTTCCAGTCTCCTGCTGGCTAGAGACTCCCAGACAGCAGTCAAGTTAGTCTCCTGTCTGCAAGTGTAGCAGAGCATCATTAATAGTGTCAGGAGCTGGCTCTCTTCTGTGGGGTATGTCTCAGGTTGGGCCAATCATTGGTTGGACACTCTCTCAATCTTCATTTCCTCCTTATTCCTGCATTTCTTGTAGGCAGGGCGATTTTTTGGATCAAAAGTTTGGTCAGTGGGTTGTTGTTCCCCTCCTTCCACTAGTCCTGCCTGGTTAGGAGGTGGTCACTTCAGTCTGCATGTCCCCCTTCCCTGACCCCATTAGGAGTATCAGCTAGAGTCATACCCATATCCTCCCAGGAGCCTACCCTGTTGAAGGCCCCTCAGTTTCTCTTCTTGTTCCCAGCCCTCTCACCTCCTACCACTGTTCTCCCCACATCAGATCCCAACCCTTGTTTTTCTCCACATTCCATCTCCTTCCCAGTTCCCTCTCTTCATCCACATCTGCTGTCTCTTCTATTTCCCCTTCTGAGTGACATTCCAGAACCCTCCCTTTGGTCCTCCTTGATACTTAGGTTCTTTGGGTACGTGGATTGCAGTATGGTTATCCTGTATTACAGGTCTAATATCTGCTTATAAGTGAATACACACCAGGTGCATCTTTCTGGTTCTCAGTTACCTCATTTAGGAGGATCTTTTCTGGTTCCACCCATTTGCCTACAAATTTCATGCTTTCCTTGCTTTTAATAGCTGAGTAGTATTCCATTGTGTAAATGTACCACAATTTCTGTATCCATTCTTAAGTTGAGGGACATCTAGGTTGTTTCCAGTTTCTGGCTATTACAAATAAAGCTGCTATGAACATAGTTGAGCAAATCTAGTTGTTGTATGGTGGAACATCTTTTATGTATATACTCAGGAGCTGGGTCTTGAGGAAGTATGATTTCAAATTTTCTGTGAAAGCACCACACAGGGTGTACAAGTTTGCACTTCCACCAGCAATGGAGGAATGTTCCCCTTTCTCCATATTCTCACCAGCATGTGTTGTCACAATGAGTTTTTGATCTTAGTCATTCTGACTGGTGTAAGATGGAAGCTTAGAGTTGTTTTGATTTGTATTTCTCTGATGGCTAAGGACATTGAACATTTCTTTAAGTGCTTCTCAACCATTCGAAAGTTCTCTGTTGTGAATTCTGTTTAGCTCTGTAACCCATTTCAAAAACTGGATTATTTGATTTGTTGATATTTAATTTCTCAAGTTCTTTGTGTATTTAAGATATTAGCCTTCTGATGTAGGTTTGATGAAGCTCTTTCCCAATCTGTAGGCTGCATTTTTTTTTTGTCTCTTGGTGGTATCCTTTGAGTTATGGAAGCTTCTCAGTTTCATGAGATCCCTTTTATTAATTGTTGATCTCAGAGCCTGTGCTGTTGGTGTTCTGGTCAGGAAGTTGTCTCCTATGTCAATGAGTTCCAGAATTTTTCCCTAATTTGTCTTCTAATAGATTTAAAGTCTCTGGTTTTATGTCAAAGTCTTTGATCCACTTGAACTTGAGTTTTGTGCAGGATGATAAATATGGTGTATTTGTATGGAGACATCCAGTTAAAACAGCACCATTTGTTGAAGATGCTTTCCTTTATTCCATGGTATAGTTTTGGCTTCTTTGTCAAAAATCACGGTTGTTGAAGTCTCCTACTTATAATGTGTAGGGTTTGATATGTGATTTAAGCTTTAGTAATGTTTTTTTACAAGTATGGTTGCCCTTGCATTTGAGGCATAGATGTTCAGAATTGAGACTTTATCTTGGTGGATTTTTTTCCTTTGATTAGTATAAAATGCCCTTCTCCATCTCTATCTCTTGATTAACTTTGGTTGAAAGTCTGTTTTATTAGATATTAGAAAAACATGCACCAACTAAGTAGCACTTCTGACCTACAAGGGTGGACACTGTTCCCATTGCAGAATGTTGCATTCAAGTCAGTCCTCGGTGGGGCAGTTGGAGGAAACATTTTTAGAGAGAAATTTGACTCTTTGAGGCTCAAATCCACACAGTCTGGGAACTCCCAAATCACTTCTAAAGAGTGGCTTCCTGACTTGAAGAACTAGAATCTGGCTTCTGAGGACCAACCAGTACTCACAAGGAGACTGTTGTATCAGGCAGCCATACTTTCAGGCTGTGAGTTTCAGCAAACTAGTTTTGCAAGTTATGTTACTAAACATGTTAAAGCAATAAAAAAAATAATCCCGACTTACCTTTGGAGAGCTCAGCAGGCCACCTTATTCCTCTGAATGGTGACAAAGCTGAGAATGTTTGGAATTTGAAGAGAGTGACTTTGGAACAGGTAACTTTCTCAAACTTTAGGAAGAAAATCTCTAGGCGCCAATTATGCTTTGTTTATCAAACATCTCTTCTCCTCCACCCGGCCCCTGTATCTGGCTACTTCTGCACCCTAACACCCTAAGCATTTCAACTTTGCACATAGAAGTTTGCTGTCCTTGTCCCTGGAGCAAGGCAAAGGAACTTGCCAAAACTTAATTTCTCGAGGGATCAACTGTTGTTCTTGAGTGTTTTCACTGTGGATGGTTTAGAGGATGGAAGTATAAGTAATCCTCTACTTCCTCATTCCAGTTCAATCATCTCCTTTCCTTTGTTCAGTAGGTCTAGCTCAAGGAACCCAGGAGGCCATCTAGATGTTCTTTGTGCATAACTTGATGACGATGACGTGAGAGTAGACTATGGATCATTTTATTGTCAGCCCTAGTTGTATATTCTTTGTCTGCTCTCTGTGTTCGAGTTTCTACCACCATATCTGTCAACCTGTTTAGAATATTGGGTCCTTGCCTATTCTTTGAGGAAGACATACCATTTTATGACTCAAAAGTTAGAAAGTTAAGGTTTCTGAAAATTTAAAAACAGACTAAAAATCTTTTGTGAATATGGTAACTTCTGTGCAATGAAATCCACAGAACTAAGAAGTTTTTGACCTTCCTCTTCCCAAGAAGAGTGGAGGATTCCATGAATAGGAACTGCTGTTTCATCCTCTGTTCTGACATCTGATTTCTTCTCTATCAAAGTGAGAACAAGACCATCTACTCTTAGCTAGTGGTCCAACAATAATGTTCTGAAGACAACACAAGATATAATCTGCACAGAGAGAGATCATCGCACTAGTGCTGGATTTGAAGAAAAAGAATAGCTGTGCTTGTTAGTCAGCTTAGAGTCATGAAAAGAGAAATAAGGAGAGTAGGCCAAAGGGAAAGAAAAAAGATGTGGGCAGGGTAGAGAAAAAAATGCCTCCATAGTTCCAAAGTATCCTTGCCATCTCTCCAAAAATGCTTTCAATTTATTTATAATTCTGTTTACTTGTGTGAATTTATCAGCTCACCTCTTATTCTTTTACCAAAATGTAATGATTGCAGAAGGAAAGACTCCAGTTGTACAGTAAACAAGGTCATCAGTTATCAAAGGTGGCTCATGAAACTAAAAAGCTTTTGTGCAGAAAAGCAAGCCATTAATCAAGTAAAGTGAGAATCTAATGGGTGAGAGTTAAATAATTGCTAGCTATATCTTGCACGTAGGATTAATTGTGGGAATATACAAAGAATTAAAAAACTAAAGAAGAAATTAAAGAATGAAATAAGAGAATAGGTTGGTATAATCAAAAGATAGCCTTCAAAGGATGGAATACACATAACCAATAAACACACACACACAAAATGGCCAGCTTCTTCATCCATCAGAGAAAGAGAGACCAAAGCTACATTGATAATATATCTCACCCTCACTATAATAACATTCATTAAACACAGGTATATACTTCCAGATCTTTTACTGTAGAGGACTGTTTTAGCTCTTCTGGGTTTCTTGTTATTCCATATGAAGTTGTATAGAAGGAACTCACACTGGTGATAGGAATTGTGATAATGAAGACACTATGAAACTAGAGGTTTCTCAAAACAAACAGTGAAAGATACCCCATATGACATACATATATCACTTCTGGATATTTTGCAAGGAGAATCTAAGTCAACATTATCACAGGGAAACTTGCACACCGATGTTTATTGTAGCACCATCTATAATCATTAAGCTATGGAATGAACCTAAGTGTTCATCAACAGAGACATAGACAATGAGAATGTGATATGTATGAAGAATGTAACTTTTCACCCATTAAATGTTCCTACCATTTGCAGGAAAGTGGATGCAACAGGAGTTTGCCATATTTGTAAATTAACCCAGAAGGCCAGTCTCAGAAGGACAAATGTTGTATCTTTTCTATTGTATGTGGCTCCTAGAATTCATACAAATATATAGCATCATGTATGTGTATAGATGATGTAGATGTAGAGGTAAAACTGCCTAAAGGATAAGGGGGACAAAAAAAAAAAAACAGGAATAAGGGACAGATGAGTATATGCTTGATATACTATTTTTTTGTTTAAAGCTTATTTAAAAACAATGAACAAAAATTATTTGTGGCTCATAGAGGCAACGGACATTCCTGGGGGAGGGAGACCATACCTCTGTTAGCAATACTACATGGCTAAGGACTGATTAGAAGGGCAGCAGGTGGGAGGGCAGGGTAAGAAGGGAATATGGAATGGTTAGGTTACCCTAAAGGCTCTTTTAAAGATTTGTGGTAAACTACTACTATGGAAGCTTCCTAAAATATACACATATACCAATAAAAGTGAAATTACCCTACAAGGAAAGACAGGACCCAACTATATGCTTCACACTAGCCTTGACTTATGACTTTCTTCTTGTCTATACTGTAAAACTTCATGAAATAGTTTCCATATTAGAACATATTATTTAGCCTAACATAAATTTATATATCTGGTCTGTGGTCACTCATATTTAGTTAAGAAATTAATTATATCTTACGCCATCTAATATGAGAACTGGGCTTTCCATCAACCATAGCTTTTCTTTCATAAAAAAAATTAAATCAGACAAGAGCGGTGGCACACACCTGGAATCCCAGCACTCAGGGGGATAGAGGCAGGCAGATCTCTGTGAGTTCAAGGTCAACTTGGTCTGCAGAACAAGTTCAGCACAGCCAAGTCTACACAGAGATACCCTGTCTTGAAAAACCAAAGCATTCTACCCCCCACAAATTTAAGTCAAATAAATTCAATAGATTTAAAAACTGTGTAACGAGACCAATAAGATCTCGAGAGAATAACAGTGCTTGCTACATAGCACTAACAACTGGAGCTCAATCCCTCGACCCCACAGGAAGCAGATGCTGTAGCTTGCACCTGTAACCCAGACACTTCTACACAGAGATGGGAGATGGGGACAGAGCACCTCACTGAAGCTCAGGGACCAACAGGCCTGGGGTGATGCAGACTGGTGGAAACAACAATAGAGAGCCTATTGAAACAAGGTGGATAAAGAGAATCAGCTCCCCAAAGTTGTCTGCTAACCTCTGCATACATGATGTAATATCCTCATGTACACAAACACACTTACATTCACACACATGAATATACACATGCATATACACAGCGTTAGGATTGCTGTTGGCTTGAATTTACATAAACATTTGTGGAAACCTGACTTTTATAATATCATTTGTTCTTTATCCAAAACAGATACTTCTATTTTGGTTATATCTTACTTGATGTCTTTCTTGAAATTAGGGTTTTCTCACTATAGACTCACACCTGTATCATTAGAATTGTTTCTTGGTTCTTTTATAATTAATGCCATTATTGTAAATGAAAATTCATTGTTGGTATTTTCAGTTCATTGATGGTAGAGTATGGAAATATTATTGATTATTATTATCCCATCTTGATTTATTATTATCATTACACCATCTTGATTTGCATTATCAATATTGTTTATCAAATATCTTGGTTATCCTAAAATAGGTAAGCATGAAAGTCATTCTCTATGGCACACACAATTCCAATGTGTGAAAGTAAGTCTGTACATATTAGTTATCAGTAGTGAAAAATGAAATAACCTAATGCCTTTTAGTCTTATAAAAGTTCAAAACAAAGGTCTATTCATTTTGTATCCCAGCTGTAGCCCTCATTCCTTCTCAATCCCACTCTCCCTCCATCATCTATTCCCATGACCTTCTCCAAGTCCACTGATAGGGGAGGTCTTTCTTTCCTTCCCTCTGACTCCAGCCTATCAGGTCTTATTAGGACTGTCTGCATTGTCTTCCTCTGTGGCCTATTAAGTCTGCTCCCCTCTCAGGGAGAGGTTGTCAAAGAGCCAGCCACTGAGTTCATGTCAGAGAAAGTCCTTGTTCCCCTTACTAGGAACGTGCTAGGACACTGAGCTGCCATGGGCTACATCTGTGCAGGGATTCTGGGTTATCTCCATGAATGGACCTTGTTTGGAGTATCAGTCTCAGAAAAGACCCCTGGGCCCAGATTTCATTTGGTTCTGTTTCTTTCATAAGATTCCTTGCACTCTTCCCAAAGTTTGGCTATGAGTCTCAGCATCTGCTTTAATACCCTGCTTGGTTGAGTCTTTCAGAGGCCTCTGTGGTAGGCTCCTGTTCCCTGTTATCTCTCTCTTCTGATGTCCATCCTGTTTGCCTTTCTGAGTGAGGATTGATCATCTTACCCAGGGTCCTCCTTCTTGGTTAGCTCCTTTAGGTATACAGGTTTTAGTATATTTATCCTATATTATGTCTAATAGCCACTTACAAGCAAAGTGAATAAACTCTAATTAATAAAGAATAAATAATTTCAAATAAACAAATAAACAAAAGAAACCATTTTTTTAGAAGATTTTTAGAAATAACTTCCAGGCAAAACAAGATTTTGTTTTTAGAAAATAAACTGTAATTAATACAAAAAATAATAAATAAAAAATAAATAAAAGAAATTTTTATGTGACTAGAATTGTAAAATAAATAACAAAACTGTACTTTGTATGTGTTTTTACATTCTTTTCTCTGTGTTGAATCTACTCTCTTTTCTTGTTTCTAATTTCTTTTTAACTCTTTAATTCAAATATACACCATTCTTGCCATCAGAAATGAGCAGTGTTATAGAAGTAGAAAGAATCATTAATCAAATAAAAAATTATAAACTAGGTAAAAAGAAAAAAGGTCTAGAGGGATTGTTCAGTAGGTTAGAGCACTTGCTGCTCTTACAGAGCTCCCTGGTTTAGTTTCCAGCTCTCATGTGGCTGCTCAATACCACCTGTAACCCATGTTCCGGGATATTCAGTTCCCTCTTCTGACCTCTGTGGGTATCGAGCCCGCACACAGTGCACAGACATACATGGAAGTACTCACACTAACGCAGAAATAGGTAACTTTGTTTTTGAGTTTTGAATAATTTATTTTCTGAGAATATCACACATGAGCACTGAATCTACATCGCTCCCCATTCCTCTCCACCCTCAAACTCATCCCTTGTCCACCAAATTCATAATCTCTTCTTTAATTATTATGTCATGTATATATATAGATATAAGTGTGTATCTGTTTATCTCTGTGTGTAAGAGTGTGTATAATCTACTGATTCCATTTAGCTTTTATAGTATGTACCTGTGTCCAAGGCTGACCAGATGATACTGGAAAAACTATGCAGGAATTTTTTTCCTTGAGGATACTGATTCTCCCTCTCTCAGATCTTCATTTATGGGTGAAATGGGAAACTACCATTGAAGTTGTTGGCCGGGGGAATAAAAAGAGACTCCCGAAATGATAAAGGCTATTGCCTTTATCATGATAATATAAAATGATAAAGGTTATTGCCCTTGGTTGCCTCCAGAACTTGAAGGTAAGACCCTATTGCTGAAGTACCATACACTATGAACACAGTTCTTAGGAGTGTCCAGCAGCTGGAACGGACTCTGAAGTGTGCTCCCTGAGGACAGGTCTCCTAGTGTTAAGAGGTGTTATGCAAGCTGCCAGTGGAAAGGAACAATCAGTAATAAAAAGCTTTTTGGTTTAATTCTAAACATGCCAAATGTTGGTGAAGTTGAGCACGTGTGAAGCATGCTTGTACACTGAAGCAAGGGTGTGGACATAAACCCCATTCTGGATAGCATTATCCCGGTTCTAGCAACTTGATTCCTATGTGTGTACCCCAAAGGGCTTAAGTGAGTAACGTCACAGTTAAGTGAGTTGAGTAATAACACACAAATGAGAGCTGGAGTATTAGAAATACTATGGATTAGCCTAAATAGTTATATAAATTATAAAATATGAAGCTAAGTATAAAAACTAATGTATAAAATAAAACAGTAATAGTTGTCTATTGCAGTAGACCCATTGGAATAGTTCTCTAAATAACAAGGGAGAATTGAAAATAAAGATTGCAATAAAAACATTTTCTTAATTCCTAAAAATTAACAAAGTACTTGTACAAAAGAAAATGTCTCTAGAACTGAAGAGTCTTAACTATTAACTATGCAACTGAGATTTTATTATTTTTATTAGTTCATAGGAGAATTTTGTACAATGTGTTTTGATCATGTTCACCCCTCTCCAAATCCAACTCCTCCTCCTCCTCCTCCTCCTCCTCCTCCTCCTCCTCCTCCTCCT